>NW_013668693.1:134708-140244 GCF_000517525.1 Limulus polyphemus
GACGGGACAATGTGTAGGTAGTGAGTAATTGAACTGCAGTCGGAGAGTATTGTTGAAACGTTTGTATAAGCGCGACTGTTGAAATTAAGTGTATCGTAAAGTTGTATTCGGAAAGAATAAACCAGGTTTATTTAAGAAAGGACTTGTGTCGCTAAACTTTAGTCGGAACGAATTTACGGAAAATTAACTAACGACTGGAGGCGTAACAATATGTTGTATCCCAGCCAGCTTTTTCGGCATCGGCATACAAAACTTAAAATGTTATTAGTTCCATCTTTGTATTGGTCCATTTCACAAGATACATTAATACTAATTTTATCGTGCTTTTTATCACACTTGTTAGTCAAGAAATATTCATATTCTAGGATTATAGGCTATTTGGGGGAATATAATTACTTTAGTAACTCCAGTAATAACAGATTCAGTGCTATTATTGTCTACTTAGCCTTCATATTATTTAAAGAGTATTCATATTCTAGGATTATAGGCTATTTGGGGGAATATAATTACTTTAGTAACTCCAGTAATAACAGATTCAGTGCTATTATTGTCTACTTAGCCTTCATATTATTTAAAGCAAAACATATTTATCTTCCAGATAGGTGGTGTTAAAGTCATACTTGGACAGTTCCTGAAAGTGAAAGTAAACAAAAAGAAGGTTCGTTTGCCTTTCGTCAAGCTTGGCGTCCTGTCTGTCCTTCAAGAGGGATACATGGTGGTTGTTCGGACCAATATCGGTAAAAAATTAACTTAAACCAGCAGGGAGGGGCCGGTGAATTTGACGCACTCTTAACAATTGATTTTAATTGATTAGCCAGTATGCAGTAAGTGATATTGCCCGGGCTGGTCCTTTAATGCTAGTCCGACTCTGTAAACCATAATCAAACAGTATCGATAAGAAGTCTACATGTTAGTTAAACCAGAATCAACATTATCGATAAGAAGTTTACATGTTAGTTAAACCAGAATCAACATTATCGATAAGAAGTTTACATGTTAGTTACACCAGAATCAACATTATCGATAAGAAGTTTACATGTTAGTTACACCAGAATCAACGTTATCGATAAGAAGTTTACATGTTAGTCAAACCAGAATCAACATTATCGATAAGAAGTTTACATATTAATTAAACCAGAATCAGTATTATCGATAAGAAGTTTACATGTTAGTTAAACCAGAATCAACATTATCGATAAGAAGTTTACATATTAATTAAACCAGAATCAATATTATCGATAAGAAGTTTACTTGTTATTTAAACCAAGATCAGACAGTATCGACAAGAAATTTACATATTAGTTAAACGAGAATCAGACAGTATCGACAAGAACTTTTACATGTTAATTAAACCAGGATCAGACAGCATCATTAAAAAGATTACATATTAGTTAAACGAGAATCAGACAGTATCGGTAAAAATATTACATATTAGTTAAACCAGAATCAGACAGTATCGATAAAAAGTTTGCATATACTAGTTAAACCAGAATCAATAACCAGTATCGGTAAGAAATTTACATATAACAATTAAACCACAATCAATCAACCAGTATCGGTAAGAAATTTATATATAACAATTAAACCACAATCAATCAACCAGTATCGGTAAGAAGTTTACATACTAGTTAAACCAAATTTAAGCGATCAGTTTACATATTAGTTAAATCAAGTTAAACAATCAGTTTTATATTTTACTTAGCGAATTCATATATAATTAACACAACTTATGTATTTTGCCCGATATCTTTTTAAATTCACCAAATCGTTTAAACAAAGAAAAACTTACCATAGTCAGGTGGCTTCTAGAATTGAACAAGTCATCAAAGTAATTGATCTTAACATACAATTCACCAAATGTCTTTTTGAATTCGGCAAATAACTTGTATATATAGGTTTAATAAACTTTAGAGGTACAGTCAGGTGGATTATTGACTTCGGCAAATTCCTTAAATATGCAGGATTAATACACCTTAAAGCTACAGTCAAATGGATTACTGAATTAAGCAAATCTCGAGGTACATGATGTTGAAAAGCTACAATTTGTTGAGAGATAAAATTCATTAAAACTCTTCACTGTTTGCTGTTCTAAAAGATGTAAAAGTTCCTGTTGAAGTTACTGGTCCTTGTACACTAGTCTTATTTGTACATTTTAAATATTCCTTCCAGGGCTTAAGGTAACTTGGGACGGTGACAGTTACGTTGAAGTTTCCCTTCCTCCTGACTTTAAAAATCAAATGTGCGGACTGTGCGGAAACTACAATGGCGACCCTGATGACGATTTTACCACAAAAAAAGGAAATCGAGTTACCGATGTCGTAACGTTCGGGAATGTGTGGAAAGTAAGACACCTTTATTTTCCAAACTTTTCACAGTCTCTTTTAATTTTTAAACGCCAGTATATGTTTTTATATCACTTATTAGGCTTCATCAGTAGGTTATTATTAAACCAGACAAAATATGTGTTAACGATCCAAGTTGACAGCTGTTCGTCTAATAAACGACAGGACAAAGATAAATTATCTACAATTATTATAGAGAACTAGATGGAGTAACCGCCAGTTGGACGGATGGAATAAAAACTTGTTTGTAACATTGAGCTGTGTTCACCAAGTGGAATCGAAATCCCGGATTTTAGCGTTGTAACTGTGTAGATCTTTGTTCAAAAACTCTTCTATACAAGAACTATCAATATTATATTAAACAAACTGAGCCCCTTCGCAATTGGTTTCCCCCTATTCAAGTTATTTTAATATAAAGTCCCTATTCTTACAGTACCGTTATTCACGAAATGAGTAACCTCGTTATTAGCATTTCTTTTTATCAGGAAGAGTCCTTCTGGATACTTATGCAATTTGAATTAATTGTTCTCTTTTCAGAAACTATGTTAAATGATTTCGATATTAAACACTCTTTATTTTAAAAACTTTATCAGTTCAGAAGTACATTATATATGAACGAAACATTTCATCCGTTTTTCATTATATCAATTTCAAAAACTTATTAATTAGGTCACTGTCTGTAGTTCTTGTCTCTATTTAGATTATTTCTTGACTGTTTAGGTCGTGAGTAAAAATGTTATATATAAATATATTTATGTATGAGTACAGTAAAAGCATATTTCCTCATACGATTTCCAGCGAGGGAAAAAGCGTCAATGCAAAATGCTCCAGCCAGAACCAGTAAGCAAGGGAATATGTGGCCAGAACTGGGAAGCCAGGATACGAGGAATAGAAGAATGCAGTGTTCTGAAATCAACTCTTTTCCGTCGTTGTTTTCAGGTTGTAGATCTTGGCCCTTACCTTCGGTGAGTTAACTTTATGAACCTGATAAAAAAAATATTTTTTTTTTCTAGATGTAATTCTTGGTTCTTACTTCCGGTGGCTTTACTCAATAAACCCGATCAGTGTATGATTGTCCTTGTTTTCAAGGTGTTAATCTGGGCCCTTACTTCTAGTGAGTTTACTCTATAAACCCGACCAGTGTACGATAGTCCTTGTTTTCAAGGTGTGATTCTGGGCCTTTATTTCCGGTGAGTTTACTCTATAAATCAGACCAGTGTATGATAGTCCTTGTTTTCAAGGTGTGAATCTGGGTCCTTAGTTTCGGTTACCCCACTTTATGATATCTATAGAGTTATTATTACTTCTAAAACGTTTTAAGTTATGCATGTCTGTAGATTAATATACTCATACCTTCCACAGTATAAATATTAAGCTTTTGTTTATCCAACTTAATTTTATGTTTAGATATTTCACACATTAACTTGTTCGTTGACAGTGAATTTACACTTGTTTACCAAATTGATTCTAATATTTTAGGAATAACACGTGTAGCGGAAGAATTTTAGATTTACCAAATACAGTTCAAGGCACGTGCTTCTATTTTTAAGAGGTAGTATCCTCGTTTTGGTGTAATGTGGCTAGGTGAAGCTATCTGACCTATATAAAAGCCAGTATGTGTCACGTCACGCTTGATTTCTCAAAATAGAAGGAGTAATAAGAGACAAAATGCATTTATCGAGATATAAGAGTTCAGTTACTGTCTGCCCATTATGATTTTAGTGACGGCGTGTGTGTGGTGTGAAACCTTATAAGTGTAGGGAGTGTTGGTATTGTTACGCCTCTGTGTTCGTTTGTTAATTTTCCGTAAAAATTATTTCCGAAGAAACTTTAGCGATACAAGTCCTTTCTTAAATAAAACTGGTTTATTCTTTCTGAATATAACTTTGCAATACCACAGTCGTGGTATAATTTAAACGAACGCTATAATTCACAACGAACGACTCACGTGCTCGACTCAACTGCCCGTCTCTATCTCTGTCTGCAGTTCAATTACATTACATTACATTGTTGCCGTCACTTCTTGGTGGTCTTATATACATGAATACCGCATATCTAGTAAACACTCGAGAATTCACGAACCTTCGAGAATATGACGTGTTACTAGCGTCACGTGACCCCCGCTGTCGTAACAGTATAATAAGCCTAAAGTAAAGACGTAGTGTGGAATCAAGTGCGTAAAATTTATCAGGAAAGTCAAAATATCGATTCAGTACTTACATCGTTTCTGAATTAAGCTATTTTCTGTTATATCACCAACGTTTCTAATATAAAAAAACCTTTTAATCAACGGAAACTCTAAATTAAGAAATCAACATATATGTTTCCAGTTTTGTTGTCTATACATTTCGTTTTATACTTTCAGTAATGAAATAATGAAAAAAAAGTGTTCAAAATTGGTAAAACATACGTCTATGACAAAAACTTTATATTCATTTGCAACATTTCGGACAAAAGCCCTTCGTCAGGCAGTTTAAACTGTGTTACATAGAAAAAGGATTAGATAGAATCGTTGAAGGGTTAGAATATTTAGAGATTCTAAATTACGTACGTACTGTGTATAGCACCTTAACAAAAACATTGTTAGAAGGAACACTATTGAAGCGGTTCTATAAACAATTTTCACTACATAGACGAACAACAATATTAGGTTATACTTTCGTTGCTAAGCAATATGACATAAAAAAACATTGTTGGAACATAGTGTTATCAAATCGCCCTGGCATTTCTATATATTAGAAGTTGTTAATCCAACTGATTTTTACCAATACTTATTCTATGAATACGCCACGAATTCATGTCCTGAATGATCTTAATATTGATTGGCTCACAAAGGAATCTACCGACGTTTGACTGCCTCGACTACACTTTCTGCCTATATGTTGGCCAAGCTTGGTTTCGCAAAATTTATTTATTTCAGTTAGCTATGAAATGTTAGATTAGGGTATACCATGGAGTGATATAAAAAGAAGTATAATTAAAACCGCATAGGCGACGAAAATATCAAAATTAAATAATAGTTTGAACAATCGTCAAGTTTTTTTATAATTTTATATAAAAAACATGGCGATTGTTTAACCTATTATTTAATTTTTATACTATGGTGTGGGGGTGGTAAAACTTGCCCCGTAATTTTTGACGGGTTATACGCTAGTTATATATATTGTTACGCCTCCAGTCGTTAGTTAATTTTC
>NW_013668693.1:140407-146502 GCF_000517525.1 Limulus polyphemus
GTTCAATTACTCATTACCTCCCCGTCGCTTCGTGGCCGGTTATATACACCATACTACCCCCAATCTAGTAATCTCCCGACAATTCACGAAGGAACAGGATATTTCTAGAAAGACGTGGCGTGATACTAGTCACGTGACCTCGCTGACGCAACATTATGTTCCAGTATTACTAACCTACCAACCTGATGGATTTGTGTTGGGTACTATATTTTTAAGAGGCATCACTCTTATACTTTTGTAATATAATACGGTTAGTAAAATGCATCATTTATGTATTCTAGTTTTACTGTTATATTTGAATTCGTTTGATGGACGTGCAGTAGGTACTGTATTTTTAAGTTCGGCATCACTGTTAATAATGTTATAATGTAATGCAACTACTTGAACTAGTGAAGTGCATTGCTTATGTATTGTAGTTGCACTGTTGTATTTCAGGTCATGTCTGATGGATGTGTGTGAATGTTCAGACTCACGTAAATGTTACTGTCAGGCGGTGCAAGCCTATGCTCGAGAATGTGAGCGTCAGAAAGCTAACATTGACTTAAATTGGAGAGCACTGACTGGATGTGAAAGTGAGTATAAATATATATAATATAGCAGTTCGAGGTCTTGAAAATAAAGACATTTTGTGTTAGCCTAATCAGGTTTGATCTAGATTGCCGTTACGACTGGCCAGTTCGATCCCTTGTATACCTAACTCATACAAGGTGGGGCAAAAATTGTTATATATTGTTTCATTCAGAGCTTATTTTAATTTTTAACATGATATTTTGAAACAAATAATAATTGAATTGGTTCCGATTTAATACCTTCTTCAGTATCAACCGTACATTGTATAGTTCCAACTGTATAAGTTTTGCCACACCCTGTTGTTAATGTATTGTTCGCCTAATCACTAAATCAGGTTAATACTAGCCTACCGTTACGGTGGGCAAAGTTCTATCATCTGTAGATCTAACTTAAATAACACACATGTATAGGGAATTTTTAGTCAATCAGGTTAGTAGTACTAGTATTAGCTTACCTTTACGAAGGTTGTTTTTCAATCCCCTATAGGCCTAACTCATAAATCACCCACATATATATATATATATATATAACGAATTGTTAGCCTAATCTGGTTACTACTAATCTACCGTTACGTCGGGCCAAGTTCTATCGTCTGTAGGTCTAACTTATGTATATCATACATTATTTAAATATAGCGTCTAGGTCTTATAAATAAAACATAACATGCACATATATTTTTATCCATGTTGAAGGGTATATAATGTTATAAAAGTGCATGCGCAATATTAGTTGATCTTTACAAAATTAGAAATGTAATTGCAGCAAACGAGTTTTTCTTTTATAATTCTCATTTTCAGAACGATTATTGATTACTAGCCTCTCAAACCAAGTTAATGTTTATTATATGTGTTTGTGGGACGGGGTTCTGTAACTTGAAACAAATGGATCAGCGAATACCTAATACAGGTTTAAATAGGATTAGATGTTCTGAAATATGTTATTGTTTATAAGAATGCATTATTTATAATAAATATTTCAATAATAAGATTATAAATAAAAGAGCCACAGCATTACAAGTGAACATTGCTTTTATTTTTGTTGTTAATAGTTTCAGGTGGAGGGATAAAATTAGTTTTTATGAAATATTAGAATAGAAATGGATCGAGAGTTCGCAGCGGTTGAAATGATAGATTTAGTAGCTCAATTTATTATTATTATTATTTTATTTTTTAGATTCACATTGCCCTAAAGGCGCTGTATTTACAGCTTGCGGGCCCCCCTGCAAAAAGACTTGTAGGAACTACAAAAGAAAAAAACCCTGCACGAGACGCTGTAGACCAGGATGTCAATGTCCAGAAGGCACAGTTTTCAATAAAAAGCAGTGCATGCCAATAGAAAAGTGTTATTCGTAATCTACAAACGGCTATTGTTTTGTATACATCCCGGTGACCTGATCTGGAAGAGGTCGTATTGTGTGATAGTGGCGTCCCCTTGTGGTCAGATTGAACCTCAGGAACTAACCTGTTTTGACTGCTTGTACTATGATCTCGTCACTATGAATCCGTTAAGCTTTTTTTAAGTATCAGATCTGTTTAATAATACTCGCCGCTACAGGAAGCATCTTACTACGGTGTGTTGCATTTTAAATTTGCTACCAACTTTATCACTCGGGTTAAGATTATCCTAAAGATTAATCAGGAAGATATGTGAGATGTGTTTTAGAAGCATTTCTTTGTGTTTAAGTTGAATGAATATCATCGTCAATGATGTTTTGTGCTCTAACGTTGTTCGAGTGTAGTATATTGAATAAGTGGCGGTTTTACCAAAAGGTGACCTCACAGATGAAAAAAAAAAAAGGATCAGTATGAATGCTTAAAACAAGGAATTAACATTTCATTATTGATTCTCGAACTTGAAAATACCAGATTTCAATCATATATATATGTTGATAAATGCCGTAATTGACTGAAACAAAATAATGCAAGAAAATAGATGTATAATCAAAATTACCCAAGTAACTTTGTAGATGTTTGGTTACGGATGTTTCATTTTTGGGAAAGACCTTACGTTAGGCTAACACTACATTTATATGTAGGAAGCTGAGTGTGATAAGTGTGTAACAATGTTTTCTATATTTGGAATGAATTGTATAAAAGAATGGAATTGTTTTGGAGAATAATATTTTGAGAATAATTTGTTTATTGATGAAATCATAAAAATGGTTAAAGTTTGAATCTCTATTAGGAATTATGTTTCTATAAAAGCAACATACATTGTTATAGTTTGTATGTTTGTATTTTTCTTTATTTTAAAATGTATTTATAACACTTAATAGAAAATTGTAATAATACAATGTATGAGTAGACTTAAGTCAAATGAGTAGCATTAAGAATGGTAAAATTATTTCTGATTTACACTTTGGAAATTTGTAATTGCGCCCAATTTTATTTTTATTTTCGGTAGTGAAATGATATTTTATCATTTTTAATTTAGTTAAAGGTACGAACGTAAGGGTGGGGATATTATGGCTCATTGAAGCATTATGGAAATTTACTTGAAATGCATCCTTGTAGCGCCATGCTTCCTTTTGAGGTCACTGACCGTTACACAGGTAAGCATGAGGTACCGGAGCTGGGGAGCGTCGAAGAAGTTTTTAAAATGTTTAGTCAGTTCAGTAGACTTGCGCCCTTAGCTTTGAAATTTAGGAAAAGCTCAAAAACTGTTTTTGTGTAGATATATGTTTAATAGTCATGATGATTTACGTTGTGTAAAAACAGTGGGAAACTATCAATTGAATTGTTTGTTTAGCCACGGATTGCAGAAAATATCTTTAAAAGGTATTGAAACGCAAATGATGTGTTAAAATGCAAAAACAAACAAAAACAACGTATTTTGACACGTTACAGCTTGGAAGTAGAGAAGTCACAAATGTTTCAATCATCATATATAAATCCCATTTCGGTTAGGCCTAATGTGGCGAATTCACGAACATGTTACAGCTTGGAAATACAGAAGAGACAAATTTTTCAATCACCTTATATATAAATTCTACTTCGGTTAGGCTTAACTTATGGACACGGTATGCTTGGAAGTAGAGTCATCACAAATGTTTATATCGCCTTATATAAAATTTCCATTAGGCTTAATGTGGCGATCGTATGGATGATATTGATTTGTTTGAAAGTCTTGAGATAAATCTACAAGTGGGATGTAATTCAGTTTTGTTTTGTCATTATTTAATAAGCTTTATAAGAAAATAGTCATATGCTGACAGAAAGATATCTTTGTAAAGTTGAAGTGTAACGAGATACCAATAAGCCTAATTTTTTGAATCATTTGCTGTTAAAACTATGAAGATAAATAGTGAAGAGAAAAAATGCAAAGGAAAAGTTATGGAACTTATTGGTTATTATTGAAGTACACTGCCCACACCATCAGATTACTTAAAATAAGATTAATAGTACATATACTTTTGTGGCTATATTGAAAAAAATGTTGACTAGACTCGTATATATGTTTTGCAATAAATATATGTGCATTCATGTTACCTACAAAATCTTACATTTTTGTACAATTACATAAAACAAATTGCTCTACTACAGTTTAGTTGATCGATTAAGATGTTGATCTTTCTCTTATCATAATTTCTTTCAACTGATAGTAAAGCTTGTAAATGTAATTTTCAATTAAATGCATGTTTAACTTTATTGTTTGATAAAAAATTACTTGTCACAAAAATGGCCCATTACAAATATTTATTGCATATATATATATATATATATTCTATTTTATATCTATTAAATATGTTTTGCTACATTTACACAGAGCCTACTAAATCCTAAGTTTCAAACAGTTTAATAAAAAATAGTGTCGTACGTTGCAGCCATCAGCGTAACGTTATATCAAATATGACATATTGAAAGTCGCATGCAACTAAGTGTGATTTTGGTCATTTCTTTCTTTCTTTGTCTCTTAAGATGTTGATGTGCAAAATACAGGTTAATTTAGGTATCTTATGTCATTACTGTTTAGTTATTTTAAGCTGATATTTTGTTATTTAACTTTCTGAAAACAGTATGATGTGGTGGAATGTGTAGTCGTTGTTATTTTATCATTTGTCTTGAAATCTAGGGGTATTAATGCCTTCAAATATCGTTCAAAACAGATACATTAAGAATAAATATATAATATTTATTGCAATTTACAAACCTAGTGATAAAAAAGAAGTGAGATGCTAGTGCCAGTAACTGGAACATGTTTGGAAGGAAGTTGTGTTAAATCAAACGATATCAAAGAGTTTCAATGTTGGAAACGTACGAGATTGAGTAAAATTAATAATCATTATTGAGAGAAATCGTTAAAATAATTGAAATATTAACTTCACAAAAATACGTAATGTTTTTATTCATTTATTTCTATTTTGAAATTAGACTGTTTCCATTTTTGAAATATATTGAGTCATTTGGGACTGAGGAGCTCGTGTTAGATCTAATGAACAAAACAATCAAAAGTCCCAGTGAGTGAATCTTTTTTCTTGTGTAAAAAATTTGTCAAGCTCTGCTGTCATTACTTGTTTAAACACTATAGTTGTTTGGTATCTTGTCACAAACCGGGAATCCTTTGATTTCAGTTGATTTTATTTATGAAATAATTTTTTAAAATGAAAATAATTTAATTCATTTAAAAACTCGTTTCAACACCAAACACAGAAAATATTTCATTTCATATTTTTTATTTTCAAACAACCTTATTGTTCATTAAATATTGTGCCATGATTGTTACATTTTTGTTAAGCTCATATATTCCATACAAATCTTATACTTGATTTCCAGTATATATATATATATATTACAGATTTCTTTATGTCGTTAATGCATTTTCTGCTCCTTCTGATCTCATTTGGTGCACCTTAATATTTACTCATAGTTGTAAGATATTAATTTATATGTAGCTGGTGGTTCCTTCATTATAAGAAGATTATAGATTGATTTATTTTAACATGAATAAGAAGATTTTTTCAACTTCAGTGTTCTTAGAATTAAAGCGAAAGTGAACACTTTTATTGAAGTAAAGAACTTACAAATTTTATGCTTATACATTTGTATTTGTCAATAATTTTTTGTTATTTTTCTTCATTTTGTCCACCATGATTGCTTGAAAATACACAAGTGTATTGTTTTACATTGCCTATCGAATCTATTCATTGCTGACACATGTTTCATCCATCCAGGGGATACAGAATTATTTGGTTTATAGTATTTATTGAATTTATTCAGTGCTGATATATGTTTATTACACTGAGGGGATATAGAATCACTTGATTTACAGAGTCTATTGATATTATTCATTACTGATGCATGTTTGATACATTAGACGATTGATTAGAGGGATATAGAATCACTTCGTTTACAGTGTCTATTTAAATTATTTATAACTGATGCATGTTTAATACATTAGGAGGATACAGAATCACTTGGTTTATAGTATTTATTTAAACTATTCATTACTGATACATGTATAACACATTCAGGGGATACAGAATCATTTGGTTTATAGTATTTATTTAAACTATTCATTACTGATAC
>NW_013668694.1:0-9259 GCF_000517525.1 Limulus polyphemus
CCAAATGAGTATGGTGTATGCTATTACTCTACTCCCCCTCACCTGATCACCCGGTGTTCCCGGGGCCTGTGGACTGTCAATCGGTCCGTTCCAACATAGGCGGTGAGGTCTAGAGGAACGCCGACTAACACACCATAACTTCCGACAATATTCTCTTTCGCCCCTTTATTATTTATGATCATCGGCCATCCACTAATATGACCTCACCAATGTTTCTCTGACATTCACCTCGTCTCAACATTTCGGCATGTTATATCGACGTTACCACTAGACCTCACCGCCTATGTTGGAACGGACCGATTGACAGTCCACAGGCCCCGGGAACACCGGGTGATCAGGTGAGGGGGAGTAGAGTAATAGCATACACCACATGTACAATGATTTGTATAGAATCCTGATTCATGGATAGTTCTGTGTTGATGTACAATGATTTGTATAGAATCCTGATTCATGGATAGTTCTGTGTTGATGTACAATGATTTGTATAGAATCCTGATTCATGGATAGTTCTGTGTTCACGTACAATGATTTGTATAGAATCCTGATTCATGGATAGTTCTGTGTTCATGTACAATGATTTGTATAGAATCCTGATTCAAGGATAATTCAGTGATTTTTTTCCAGAATGTGTATCTGAAAGTGATTTTACGCATTGTGTCTCGGCCATTAACCACTGGTTTCAGTAGGACTTTTAGGTTTTTACCCAATGCTTTAGTATGTCAGTATGGAATGTTGTAAGCGTGCTCGTCTTATATATCTGTCTCTTTGAAGTTAAGCAGAAAGCTACACAATGGGCTATCTATGCTCTGGCCACCACGGGTATCGAAACCCAGTTTCTAGAGTTGTAAGTCCGCAGACATACCGCTGTGCCACTGGGGTGCAAGGGCACTCGACAAACAATCTGCAGATCACGCAATCGAAACCCGCTCCCGAATATGCTCGAGGGTTTAAGCAATGGAGGCGTTATAAGGTGACGATCAATCCCAAGGTTATTCATTGGTGAAAGACTAGTCCAAAAGCTGGTGGTAGGTGGTGGTTTTTCTAGTCTTAAACTTTACAATTAGGAAAAGCTAGCGCGGATGCCCCTCAAATAACTTGCGCGAAATTCAACAAACAAATTATGGAATTTTTTAATGAATCTATACTTGGAACTATAAAATATTAAAACAGAGTCAAGAAAAAAGCACTTGCTTATTTGTTCAAAGCTTTAAACAGCTACCGTTTTAAAACTATTAGGTTTTGGTTGAGTTTTGAGTTAGTGAGAAACTGGTACTACTTAGACAGATATTGTTCAACTGAGCGAATGGTTAGCACTACTGGAGAGGTTAATGGTAACGATAGACAATGTTAAATAAGGATATGTTAATGGTACTAATAGACAGATAATGTAAAATAATTCACAAGGATAAATAAACAGCATTAATGCTACATATTCTGGAAATATAGGTTCAGTGTGTTGAGTAAAAGACAATTCATAACATCATACATGTGATGCTTACTATATGTTGGTTGTTGGTGTAGTTGATAGATTTTACAGAGAAAACTGAAGGAAGTGATGATTGACAATACTTGGCAGAACGTTTAATCATGCAGGTTATTGGTGCAATTTTAAAGACGATGTTGAAGGAAGTGGATGGTTGAAAGTACTACACAATTAGTGTTTCAAATACAGAATAATTCGTTTATGCTGCACCACTTCTAAGATCTTATATCACGTAAAATATAATACATTTATTAAATCCAGAATGTTAGAGGGATCACTTTAATACAAAAGCCATCTTCATCTTACCATATTTCATTAACTTTGTAAAGACAATGAAACCTGTAAGTTAACTAGGTGACCCATTATGTTAAATATTATGTTTTTATACCCTTCCAATGGCTTCCCTTGCTTGAATGTGTATTATATACATACATGTATATACACTTTAGTTTAAAACGTACATGACGTAGTTAAAGCTGTGATATAGATATTGAGTTATTCCATTAAAAGACAAATAACGTCAACAAAGCCAGTGATCGAAAGAAGTATAGAGAGGTTGAATGGGTTATATTAAAACTATTTTGGAGCTTCGCCACATCATTACAGTTCATGTCGCTACTTCAGTTATGCTCTATCTGACGATCATTCTTCTTCACAAAGCTCTGAAGAGTTGTTTTTATTACAAAAGACTTCGTCTTAAGGCTGTCATGCCCAAAGCATAACACGTCTCCCAGAAGACTTTTCATAATCCATCCATTTACTGTACGAGGATGACGGATTCCCAGCTACTGTTTTAACAGTTCGATTATATTAAATACGTAGGCGCTGCGTCTGGTGAGTTGACCAACATGTTTTTGTATGGAATATCATGAATATCAGTTTCATTCTACATTTGCTTGAGGTATGCGACGTTTTAACAGATATGTTATGTAAGTAACTTATGTAGGCATGACTTGTATCGCTTTTCCAGACAAAGACCCTTCTTTATTATGTTGTGTACTGTTGCCTGGAACACATGGACAACTTTTGTCACTGACTGTTACGTTTTTGGGTCTTCACCTGTTACAAGACGCGACTTTTGCTCACCACAGCTGGGGGTACTACTTGTTGCAGGTTTCTTTGTGAAAGGTCCTGGTGCTTCATTTTGATCCACATTCTTCTGTTTTCCAATGACATTAAGTACAAGGGATATCCCCCATCTTATAAATTCCAAATCTACAATCTGAGCTCAGTTTTATGATCCGAGTGTGTATGAATGTTTTACGTCAGAAAGGGCTGTTATATACCTTTTCGCAAAATATATCTAGTGTCGGTAGTATTGCACTACCTACGACCACCAAACAATGTCAAAATGTAGTTCTGATATATTTCAAAATAGTTTTAATATAATGTACTCAACTCTCTGAAGTCGAGAACACTTGAAACACGAAAAATTAATCACTAACTGGGTGTGGCATCGAACACCATTTGTCCCTTGTTATTAGGAATGCAATTAATTTTGAGTAGTTTGTCATCAGAAGATATTCTGTATATACCTGGAGTATATCATTTGGTTATGTAGAATATTAACATCATGAGCTGGAAACACATTCGATGTATGCCAAAACGCCCTCCTCGCTGTAAGCAGAAGGCCTTTATCAGTTTCTGTTCTTATTATGGTGAGTTGAACACCATCATGTATACATCTAGAACATCTGGTATCAGTGGATACTGTAAACTATAGAAATATTCCGAAGAGTTCGTTCTTCTATAGTCAAATGAGGATCCAAGTAATGTTCTTGAAATATAAAATGTACCAAATAAAGCATCCAGAAAAGGCAAAGGTAAGGTTAGACTCGACTTAACAAAGAAAGGCAAACTTAACCCTGACTTGACAAACAAAGCTAAGGTTATTTCAGACTTAAAAACAAAGATAAGGTTATCCTCACTTAACAAACGACTTATATTTTCTGATGAAAATCGAAAAGTATTTATAAAGAAGAACATTTCGGAAAGTGCTTGGATGATGAAGTATGTGAAGAGTTCCATTCCAAAAGACAGTTCACAATCACTAGACGATGTCTAGCTATTTAACTGATTTTGAATCACCAAGTAGTATAGAACTAGACACTTTCTAGCTACTTAATTGATTTTAAATCACCAGGTAGTATAGTAGCTTGTGCATTTAAACTTTTAGCAGTATTTGGTATATCCTCCCGTGAGACAGCGGTAAGGTTGCAACAGTAAGATCGAAGGTTCGAATCCCCGCGGTGGACACAGCAGATACTCATAATGGCTTTCCTACAAAACAAACAATTATTTGGTATTTTTTAATTGCTTATATTTGTATTCTTAACCAATTTACTGTGTTAATTTTATTTTACACCATAATCATTTCATTTCCCTAGACATTGTCATGGAAGTATATCCCTTAAACCTGTATAACACAAACTCCTCGGTTCTAATAACACATTGATAAAATGGCTATTATAACACTCATAGAGAAAGCCTTTAAAATGAAGAGCCAACACATTTGTTGTTCAGAAAATCGCTCACTCTACACGATTTTTGAATAAAGTACTTACGACATTATTTTTTACAAATAAGAAAAGTAACACGTTAAAGTATAATTCTAATGTAAACGATAAAGTAAATTGTTTTAAAGAATTTTATTAGACAATTTCTGAGAGCATACGTCAGTAGGAAGGACGATGGAAAAACCTACTTTAACTTGTATTTAAAACCACAGTTTGGAGAGTGAGCTATCTTTGACAGTTCTATCTGTGAGGCTTCGTTTTCCACACCTCGCACCTGTCTAACGTGACAACTTCCCCTCCTTCCGTAAACCTAGTTAACCTGTTGACGTAACGTCGACATTCTGGATTAATACAATGCTCTCGGGTGGGGGGTTTGACTCTGATTAAATCTTCTGTGTTAATGCGTTTTCTCGTGAATCGACGTGCTGCTTCTCCAAGGGGACCACCTTTAAATATATCCAATACTCGCTACTTTTTATAGGTAATTAGTTGGCCGGTTGTAGGTAAGCGTAAAGTTACACAATGGTTTATTTGTCCTCTGCCCACCGCGCGTATCAAAACCCGATTTTTACCGTCTTAAGCCTGCAGAGTTATCACTGAACCAATGGGGGCTTATAGATATTTACTAGTGTTCCTGTGATAGGAAGGTTTCTGTAGTTGTTGATAAAAATTTTAAGTAGTATTTTTAAGTATTTTAACGAACTGTGAGAAAAATATGGTGTATATTTCAACAGTTTGGACAAATACAAGAACTCTGTACGATTGTTAAGCCTTAAAGTATATAGGATTTCGCAGATTCTAAGTCGGTTTGTTTGATGGACAATGAACTGTTTGCTTGTGACTCGATTTTTATGTTTACTTCTGGGAAGCTAAAGTCAAAATATCTTAGAAGCTTATGAAAACTTGAACCACATCAAACGGACTAGGAAAGAAAGAAGTTCTGAAAAATCTCACCAGAGGGATTGAGTGTTAATTGCATAGTATTGTATTGTTTAGAATTTTCGCGTAAAGCTGCACAACGGTTGTCTTTTTTGTTTTTGTTTTTTGTTTTAATTTTCTTTACTAATTCCACTGTCTTGTGTTTTTCCTTTATACAATAATGTTTAAATAACAGGTATTTTCACTGTTACCATATTTCTTTTCCAATCCTGTGTTCGCTCATGTTTTATATCGTAGCATACAAATTACATAAATGTACAAAGTCCTCACTTAGTCTATGTATTGTTTTCATAAGATTAAAGTATAATATTTTGGTAAATATATAATCTCTCTTTCACCTCTACAAGACAGGTAATACAGATATTAGAATAATCTTATAAATAATCAGGTACGGTTTTAAAATCCTAACATATGTGTAATAAAAGTATTCCTGTTCACATAAATAAAATGTTTCAACATTTGTAAGTTTTCGGCTGTAAAATAATGCAACTATTTTATGTAACACAGAAACACTAATTCGTAAAGCCAGATTGGGAAATCTAATGAACCCAGGTTTTCACATAGTTGATTATGTATTAACGAACAAAACAACCTTTGATTATCTGCTTAAAAGAAAGTAATAGTGAGATAATCATAGGTGGTGTTTTCAAAATTTTGTGTTTGTTTGTTTGTAATTAAGCACAAAGCTACAAGATGGACTGGCTATCTGTGCTCTGCCCACCACGGGTATCGAAATCCAGATTCTAGCGCTGAACCACTGGGGGGGGCTCAAATATTTGTGAATGTTTATGTAATTGAAAGCAAAAAAACAACAACATTAGTAGCAACTTAAAATCTAGAATTATGTATTTCGACTGCTTGGTAATGTGTGTAAGATCATGCTAGTATGAAATAACGTGAAATAAGATATAAAAAACTAAAATATATAACTTGTGTACAATAGGTTCTACAGAACGTAAACTGATTACTAGGAATACAACTAGTACTAATATTTAGTGATGAAGTTGTTATTGTCACAAATGTTTAGCCTCTACATTCATGTACAAACGATTTGTATAGAATCCTAATTCATGGATAGTTCTGTGTTCATGTACAATGATTTGTATAGAATCCTGATTCATGGATAGTTCTGTGTTCCACAAAGCACACATTTTACTGCTTTTTTTTATTTGCAGATATCAGTCTTTGACTTAGATTTGAAACTGAATTTGAAAAATTGTAATAGACGTGTGAAGCCAATAAATGGAATCGAGAATTTTATCTCAAAAAATTAGAAAGCTTTTAAATGGGTGGAATATAGAGAAACATTCTCTTGTTAGAATCGTCGAACATCTCATTTCTACCCTCTCCAAGGTTACGTTTCTGCATCGCTTGGGGGCCACATCTAAAGAAGGACAATTAGGTGTTCATAAGTGTGAGGTATTTGGAAGCGCCTCGAATGTACATTAAAATACTATCAGGATTGGAATCTTGACGTCTGGGCGTAAATTTTGGGGGTATCACGAAAGTCATTTCACCCAGCCTCAGATTAACAGGCGAATATGAATGTGCCTGGACACGAGCCAATCATGTGAATAAGTCACCCTTAACTGTGTGGTGCCAAATATGAAAGATTATGGTGTAGGCTGCATTTTGTGCGTTGGTTGTGAGACCCAACGTTGAACTGTCTTCTCATTTAAGCTAGGATATCAAAAGATATTTGGTAAACATGTCCCAACAACCATTGAGTACATTTTGATCATCAGGCCATTAGCACGATAACGAAGCACACCTGGCTTTCAAAGCACCAATACCAAAGTTTTGCATTGGCTCACCCACACACGGCTCCAACTTTGCATATAGACCATTCTGGAAACATTCGGATGGGCTAATTCGAAAGGTTATACCACATTTGTCATTGCATTCATTATCAGTTCACCGATCTTTAGAAACAACAATGAAGACAAATACACCAACTTCCTGTGAGAACTGACAGCATACTTAAAGAGTAGTAGCAGTTTTTCATATCCAAGGAAAGAAAAAAGTACGCTTGAAGAATAGTAGTAGTTATTTATGCCCAAGAAAGGAACCTAGAAGAGTATATGTTTGTAGAATAGCAGGAGATATTCAATTCAAAGGAGGGAGAGAAAAGAGGAATGTATGCCCACATATTAGCAGGAGATATTCAAGTCAAAGGAGGGAGACAAGAGGAATGTATGCCTGCAGAATAGCAGGAGATATTCAAGTCAAAGGAGGGAGACAAGACTAGTGTATGCCTGCAGAATAGCAGAAGATATTCAAATCAAAGGAGGGAGACAAGAGGAATGTGTGCCTGTAGAATAGCAGAAGATATTCAAGTCAAAGGAGGGGGACAAGAGGAATGTATGCTCACATATTAGCAGGAGATATTCAATTCAAAGGAGAGAGAGAAAAGAGGAATGTATGCCCACATATTAGCAGGAGATATTCAAGCCAAAGGAGGGAGACAATGGGAATGTATACCTGCAGAATAGCAGAAGATATTCAAGTCAAAGGAGGAAGACAAGAGGAATGTATGCCTGCAAAATAGCAGTAGTTATTCTTGTCTAATACATCATCATAATAGGACATTGATCAGATGTGTTATATTTTTACTATTTTGTAACCGTTAGAGCAAGAAATGACATATCATATGTATAATAACTTTGCATATTTGACAACTTGTGAATAATAATTATATTCTCTGTATCTTTGTTGCAGGGTTCATTTGTAATTATTAAAAACTTCTCGCAAACTTCCCTCTCCCATTCAACAGCTACTATCTTCCCTCACTTAATTTCACGCAGGCTATCTGTGCTCTGTCCACCACGGTATCGAAATCTGGTCTCTAGTATCGTAAGTCTGCATACGAGCAGTGTTTTATCTGTTTCAAATTCGATGACGAGGAACCCACTTTGAGACGGCTTGAATGGGTAATGAAGAAAAACTTTAATATAAGTTTAGCACAACAGCAAATGTATGCCTGATGATGACAAAACCTTGTCGAAACGTTGTACATTTGCTGTTATGTTAAACTTATATTAAAGTTTTTATTCATTACCCATTTAAGCCGTCTCCAACCATTATTGTTTTATCTGTTTGTTTTTCAAAAGAAAATCTCTAAAAATGCCAAGCTAAATGACTTGCCAGTTTGCCTATGTGGCGTTATTGTGGGTGAATATTTGTCTAGAATCACAGTGACACGAATACTTAAAATAATAAATGTATACCGAGGAACAGTGTTAAAAGTGATGCCAGCATCAATGTCTAAATAAACCACATCGACAAATATTATAATGATAAAAAATTAAGTTTGTAGATTGTGAAAGACAAGCATTAACACCAGCCGTGAGACGAAAACAAAAGTTACAAAGCCTCAAAAGTGTGCGGAGAAATTATCAGACTAAACAATTACTCTTAGTTTAGATAACTCGGAATGAATTGTACAAGATGGGTTACCATGGTAAATCTGGTATTCAGAAACCTCTAAAAACATGAAAAAATGCACGACTCGAGTATAACTTAGAACGAATACAATTTTTAAAATGTGGTTTGGACAAATGAATAATATGTTACACTTTTCTCACCAAATTGGCGAAAACCAAAAGAAGCTTACAATCCCAAATGGCTTGAGCCATAATCTAAGCACGTTCTGTGAAGGTAGAGATAACGTTTTGTCAGAATAATTTGGTGTCCATTATCCAGATGGAAGGTAAAGTGACTGCAAATGATTATCTAAACTTTACTGAAGAACGGGTTCACTCTATGATGAGGGCTTTATTCCCAAATGGAGTCCACATGTTTCAGGAAGATAGTGTGCCAATTAATACTGCCAAAATTATTTAAAATTCATTCAAAGAGCATGAGGAAGAGGTTGGATGTTTACCTTGGTCACTAAAGTCACCAGGCTTAAACATTTTTAAGCATATAAGATCAGTTCTTGAAATCGAGCTTTGAAACATATTTCCACCACTAGCATCATTTCAAGAATTAGAAGAAACTCTGTTTCATCGATTTCTTGTCGTGTTAATGCTAAAATATCTGCTGGTGGAGGACCAAATCGGTATAATCTATCTTGACAAAAGTATCCAGGTGATGTGGCCCACCTAGCTCAGGCTGAAAGTAAACTCGATGGTTATAAAATTATAATCACACCATATAGATATAGTAATGGTATCAAGTGTGAAAAAAGATGCTTAAAAGTTCTGAATCATGTGAATTTCAGAGATTGCAGCTGCTGCTAAGGGAGATATATCGACAATGTTATGACAAGCACAAAGCTACACAATGGTGTCTTTAAGAGGGCTTGTTTGTATAAAGTTTT
>NW_013668694.1:10223-11293 GCF_000517525.1 Limulus polyphemus
ATTAAAAATCAGGTTTCGATACCCGTGGTGAGCAGAGCACAGATAGCACATTGTGTAGCTTGATGCTAAACTACACAAACAAACAAGAAAATGGGCTAATTTTTTAAGGAGTTAATGATTAATTCTATTAACATACAATCAGCCCCCCCAGTGGCACAGCGGTATGTCTGCGGACTTACAACGCTAGAATCCGGGTTTCGATACCGTGATGGGCAGAGCACAGATAGCCCATTGTGTAGCTTTGTGCTTAACTTCAAACAAGCAAACGCCATACAATTAACAAATACACTAACACACAAACACATTGATGCCTAAACGGAAGTCACAGATTAAAGAATTTTATCAAATAAATGAATAAAATTAATAAAGAGAAAAAAAATGCTCCTACAGTGAGTTTCATGTTTGTTTAATATGGTGAATATATGAAAGCAATACTTAAACTGGTTGCATACGAATCAGGTTTATAGTTTAATACATAAGTGGGTTTATCATCATTGTTTACTGTATGCGTTTCATCGTTAGAACTGTACTTTTCTTACCTTCTGTTTTGCTAGGTGATCAATGATTCTACTAAAAATCCAAAGTATGGGCTAACTGGTTTTCAATTGCTAGGGTTCCCAAACCTGTCAGTCAGTCTTGAGCAATGGTGGACCACAGATAAATGTTTATCAATTTCACCTTCCTAAAAGGTCTCCCCACTTCTGCAGATGTAACTGGAATTGTGCAGTAAAAGCGAAGGGCTACAGAAACATTTGAGAAAGTGGATGAAGCTTGAATTTGTGCAGTTTGTTTAAAAAATCTAAACGATTTAATTCAGTTGGCCTACTGGTCTGCTATTGGTGACCTACTGGTCTGCTATTGGTGGCCTACTGGTCTGCTATTGGTGACCTACTGGTCTGCTATTGGTGGCCTACTGGTCTGCTATTGGTGGCCTACTGGTCTGCTATTGGTGGCCTACTGGTCTGCTATTGGTGACCTACTGGTCTGCTATTGGTGCCTACTGGTCTGCTATTGGTGCCTACTGGTCTGCTATTGGTGCCTACTGGTCTGCTATTGGTGACCTACTGGTC
>NW_013668694.1:11314-18308 GCF_000517525.1 Limulus polyphemus
GTGTCCTAACTCGGTCTGCTAATTGGTGGCCTTAACTGGTACTGCTAATTGGTGCCTAACTGGTCTGCTATTGGTGCCTAACTGGTCTGCTATTCGGTGGCCTACTGGTCTGCTATTGGTGGCCTACTGGTCTGCTATTGGTGACCTACTGGTCTGCTATTGGTGACCTACTGGTCTGCTATTGGTGGCCTACTGGTCTGCTATTGGTGACCTACTGGTCTGCTATTGGTGACCTACTGGTCTGCTATTGGTGACCTACTGGTCTGCTATTGGTGGCCTACTGGTCTGCTATTGGTGACCTACTGGTCTGCTATTGGTGACCTACTGGTCTGCTATTGGTGACATGATGTCCAGGAACATGCTTAATTTTCTCACTTTGGTTCGTGTCATCACCTCTCGTAGACTTACATTCAAAATTAAAATGAACTTTATTATTATCGACTTGTATGAACAACGTTGGTATCGAAACGTATATAATAAATCAAATTTGTATATTCTACAAGTTTCAATGTTTTAATTTACTGAGACAATATTTAAATACAACCTTAAACCCACCATATATAATAATCGTGATTTAAATACTTTAAATTTTTTCTGTTTCATAACTTACCTAACAGCCCTTTTTGAAGTTAACGTTAACTGATAATACTGTCCTATGTATATTCCCACGAGAAATATAATTTTACCAGGTTTGAGTCTTATTTGTCTATGGAGTTGTCAATCAGAAAGTGAGATGCACTTGCCACGCCCACCTCCAACATACTCTATTTCAGAATGAGCCAATAAATAATTTTGATGTTTTACCTCATCTAGTTTATATCTGATAGAAAGACAAAGAATAGTGTATAAATGTTGTTTTTTCGCTATAGTGTGAAAAACACAGCTCACTCAGTTTGAAATGTTTTGTGGAACTGTTCAGATGGAGTATGTAATTGATTTTGTAAGGCGCTTATGCGATAGTTAGAAAGCCGGTTAAATTATAATAGTTATAGGATATTGTTGATTTGTTGCTTGTTATGATTCTGTGCTCTTAGGTGCATTTTTCAATTAATAAAAAAAAATTAGAACTGACACTGAACGTGTGCAAGCCCGCGAATTGTGTAATTAAATGCGGTAGTGCCAAGTGTTGTTATACACGGTTCAAGAGGGCAGTAAAACAATAAAATTAAGTAGGAAAAAGATATATCATGTTACAAGCCGTAAACTATTCAGAATAAACAAATGGTTTGGGTTTACAACCTGCAGTCATTCTAGAAAACAAATGGGTAATTTAGAGTTATTTCGTATTTTCTATGGTGGTTATAAAGTTGATCAAATCTTAAAGGAAACATTTTGTGAGAAAGTCAAGTCACGTTAAACGTAATCCTCTCTTACAACTCTCATAATGACATACATCTTTATATTGGAGAATTATCAGAATTAGTTTGTAATATGATGATTTACCCTAATATTTTATGTTAATGACCAAAAGTAAGTTTGTATCAGGTCGTCAAGCAATTAATGTCCCTTTTTTGCAAGATGAAGAAACCCGAACAACTTATATATCAAAACAAAACATTTATTAAATGGAATAGTCTCCATTCTTATTGACGATGCTTTTTCATCTTACAATCAGGTTGTTAATGTTTTGATTACAGAAATCACTTGGCTTTGAAGCAAAAACCATGTCGATGTCCTCTTTAACACCTTCCACATTTGCATACGTTTTCCCATTGACATGGTGTTGCAGAGAACGAAAAAGATGGTAATCTGATGGTGTCACATCTGGAGAATATAGTGGGTGGAGAAGAACTTCCCAACACAATACCATAATCTTGTGTTGCGTCAAACGTGCCACATGTGGATGTGCATTGTCGTGGAAAAGAAGAACACCTTTCCGATTGACAAGTGAAGGAAGTTTCTGATGAAGGGCTTGATTTAAACGTTCCACTTGCTGACTATAGACCAATGCATTGACAGTTCGCTGTAGATTGAGGAGTTCGAAATGAATTATTCCTTTGATGCCCCACCAAATGCAAAGCATCACATTCTGCGGATGGAGTCTAGGTTTTGGGGTCGGAATGTTTTTTGTCTAGGACTGAGACGTTGTTTTGGGCGTTTAATATTCGCATTCGAGAATCAATTTTTTCATCACCGATGAAAATTCTGTCCAAAAATGGTTCACGCGCATTATGCACCAGAAGAGACGAAGCAACGTTCACACGTTGGAAACAATGATCATCGGAGAGTTCGTGAGGCACCCAACCACCTTCTTTATGGAGTATTCCCATATTCCTTGGATATTTACGCATTGTTTCATGAGAGTTAGGCACAACAAGCGTCTTCAGAGCATCAATATCAATTCCAACATGTCGACCCCTGCCATCACAGTTTTTATAGCTAAAGTCACCTGAACGAAATCTTCCGAACCATCGTTGACACTTACGAACGTTAAAAACATTTCCATAAACTTCTTTGATATTCTTTATGGTTACAGAGGCGTTGTTTTCCTTCTTGTATTCAAACAGCATCACATGCCGAATGTGTGTCTCGTCGTGTGCCATCATTATAAGGGATTAGAATATATTACGTGATGTTTAGGTGGTTTGTTTAACTATTATACGTGATGTACGTTGTTTTTTGTTGTTGTTTTTTTTGGGGGGGGGGTAATGAAAGTGTTCCCAAACGCTACATTAATTTCTTGACGACATAATAAAACTAAGAAAGTACGATGACGTGGGTTGGACTACTTTACTTGGAGTCGGAATGGGCAGCAGTATTGTGACCTCCACAGTACAGGGTTTGCTTGAAGTTAAGTACAAAGCTACACAAAGCTATCTGTGTTTTGCCCACCACGGGTATCGAAACCGGTTTCAAGTAGAAAATTCAGCTAACCCTTTATTGGGTTACACATAATAAATTATCAAAAATGTGTTGAAAAATCTCAGTATTTGGGGATACAACATCAAAATTCCCCATCTCAGTATTCGGGGATACAACATTAAATTCCCCATGATTTACACATGTAACCGACAAGTTTGTCTACGAGTTTGATGGGGGGTGGTATATGGGATGAATTAAAGGGTATAATATTTTCTCATACACTGCACCTTTGTCTTCTGATGATGTCGGTTGTGGCAATGCATATTTTAACTGTCGGCAACGGCTGATAATCTTTATAATACTTATATTGTCCCCTTGCTCTTTAATCAATTACTTTATTATTGTTATTATTATTTATCTCCCCTCTCTTCAAGGCCCGGGGACTTTTCTCCTGTATCCCCGCCCTTCCGGTGGACCTGGTCGTGAACTACGTACTATCAGATTCCCTACCAAAGCAGGCTAATCAATGAGATTTTTCTATCCCAGGGTTAGTGGTATGAAAGATGTGAAATGATCAAATAATGCAAACATGTCATTGCTATGGTTAATGCTGGCTTATTATTGGCTTCACACAGCAAGGTGCTCTGAGACTTCTATTGCTTCTTGGGGGCGATGAGTAAGAGAATGGTAGGACCTTCTTTCTCTTCTTTCACCTTCACACAAATGTATATACAAAGTGAAGGGTAACATATATGTAGAACGTCGTGGGCTCTCTTACATTATCTCTTATTTTACCCAATCATTCTTTTATTATTTACTTGCGAGGCTTAGCGAACGAAGGTAAGACTGATAGAAGGTGCATCCCCACCGCTATGTGGGTACTACTTCCTCAGTCGCCTTCGAAAGCCAGGATTCACTTTAAATTTCCCACATTATAGCCTGTGCCCTAATGACTTCATTTATTCTGATTATGTAGCACTATATTTCTATTTAGGCTTGTTCTATTTTCTCATAGATTTGGTCTTATATTTCAACGCAGTCCTTCCTCAGTAGCTCAACGGTCTTTGGAGTTACGACGCTAAAAATCGGGTTTCGATACTCGAGGTGGGCACAGCACAAATAACTGTAGCTTTGTGCTTAACAACAAACAAACTTTCTGATGTAAATATTAACTTCAGTTTTTAAATCTTTATATTATATACACACCTTCATACACAACGTCTTAACATCAGTTACTCAATAAATTATAGGGCTTTTATTCATTTAAATAAATCAAATGTAGTATGTTAGCTATTGTGTTATAAGGTTTATTAATGCACTTAGATTATATGATAAGTTATTGATAAATGATTTGCTTATAATATTATGTCATATTTTAGAAAAGCTGAGAGACTGCATTTGAAATATTATAAACATCAACTACAGTAAAATGTTTTGAATAATTATAGAAATAATAATGTTACGTCTAAATTTATTAATTTTAAAGTAGTAATAAATTTTCTCCATCAATCTATACCATATCACAACATTAAAATGGAAAACATTCAAACTCAAACAGAAATATAAGTTAAGTAAAACTTTGAAACAAATTTAAAGAGGCCTTTTCACAATTAGAAAATATAGTGAAGAATATTGATTGTATACTTTGGATTAAAGTTGCAAAATAATTAACTGTTAATTAAAATAAAACAAAATACATTTGGATAAACTTAATAGACTAACGAAAGGCACTCTTTACTCATCCTAATAATATGATATTTAATATCTTGGATTATTTGTGTGTGTGTGTGTTGTTGTTTTTTTTTTCATAGAAAAGACACATTAGGCTATCTACTTTATCTACTGAGGGGGGAATAGAACTGCTGATTTTAGCGTCGTAGATCTATAGACTTACTGCTGTTCCACTGGGGAACCTTGGATTATGTTTTGAATGAAATATAATAGAGAGTGTTAGCAAGTTGATTAAAATCTTTTAATTCTTCCTTTAAAACTTAGATTTTCAGATTGTCTGTTGTATTTTAAATAATTATTAGAACACGTTTCAGAACAGTAAGTACGGGAAGATAGTAATGAATCGTTTAATAGTATTAGATCTCGAAAACGTAGAATAGCTTTATCCTCATTTAAGAGTGATAACTATATGTCAAACTATATATTCTCAATAAAGAATAATGGAACAATAAAGAACCTTAGTGAAAAACAAAACACGATAAAGGCATTATGGAATAGTTCTTATAGATTAAATAATATTATTGCAAATTATAACACAATATTCATTAGACTAGTAAAGAATCCTACAGAGAAACAAAATTTAAGAAATGTTTATTAAATAAACAAAAAATAATTATCTAATTAAACAACATGGATACTTAAGGATAAGGCCATACATAAAGACCAAACACATAAAGAAGATTGTCCGGTTAGACCAGTAGTTTTTAATAGAGATACATAGAATTATGAATTACCTTGGTTTCTCAGTTAAGTATTTGGAACATTTTACGCACAAAAAATACAGCCTTTTCATTTTCTAAGCAAATGAAAAACTTACATACAGTTTCATAATAACCAGTTTTCTACAAATGTTTATGTTGAGTCTTTAATATTCCTTTGAAAGATACTTTACAATTAACAGAAGATATTGCAATATTTCCGAAGTTAGTTTTCAGAAACTATTAGAAGTTGCAACCAAGGAATTCTATTTCCTATTTAACACCAATATGTATGGTCAAGCTGACGGAATTGCGGTAGGATCAAGTTTAACACCATCATTTGCCAATTTGTTCCTTTGCCATTACGAAAAACATTGGAAGTATGGTGATGACCTTTTTGTCGTCTTTATTGATTCTCAACAAATAAGTCAGATTTTGCAATATCTTAATAGTTAAGATGAAAATATAGTGATGTTGAGACGTGTATTGTACGAGTCATTGCCGTCCAGTAATTCATCCTCTACTTCGTGGTACTATTACGTAATCATCCATTATGGCTGCCTGTCATGGCGACGTAGGAACGCGTCCCTAACAATGCGCCCCGGGCGGTAAATTTGGCGTCATGGCCGCCTAACATCGCACTCTTTGTTGACAAATTGTGGAATTATGACGTCATGGCTGACATCTGGCTGTTTATTTGTTTGTATTTAAGTGCAAACCAACGTAATGGGTTACCTGGGGCTGTACCCACCGCTCGTACCTTATCCCGATTTTGAGAGTTATGAGCCCTCAAACATTTAATGGTATAAACGTATTAATATGTGGCGACGCTCTTTGTAAATGCAATGCAGTTGTACAAGTATCACAGTATGTTGAATATTCTCGCTGGAGGGTGTAATTTTTGTTTGTTTGGAGTTAAACAAAAAGCTATACAATGGGCTATTTGTGCTGTGCCCACCATGGGTAATGAAGTCCGGTTTTTAGCATTATAAGTCTTCAGACTTACCGCTGAGCTACTGGGAGCGAGAGGGCGTGACGAGAAGAAGCTACGAATAAAAGGAGTCGTTATTGATTAATAAAACAAAGCTACAAGAGTTTGATTCTGCAATAAAACTATTAATATTGATATAAAACTATATCCATTTATTATTCTGTGCTGAAGAATTATTTTGAGGTTTATTTTCGGACCAGGCATGGCCAAACTTTGAATCAGATAATTCAGTTCGCAAGCCGTTGCCCCAAAATCTCTTTCCGCCCCTTGGGTCCGCGGGTGAGTTACATGAGTGATGGTCATATGTCACTGTTTGGTCAGAAAGAGTAATAACAGAGTTGTGGTACGTGCTGTTGTTATTGCTGGCTACCTTCTATGAGCAGTGGAACGTGCTGTTGTTATTGCTGGCTACCTTCTATGAGCAGTGGAACGTGCTGTTGTTATTGCTGGCTACCTTCTATGAGCAGTGGAACGTGCTGTTGTTATTGCTGGCTACCTTCTATGAGCACATATTTCTTCTATAGCTTTGGGCATAAATTCTGAAGATCCTGAAATGTTTACCTTCCATTTTTTAACTTTTTGTTTGAATCAAGAACACACACATACACACACATATATATTAAACACTATGAGAGAAGAATCTTATCGTATCCAAATAAAACTATTACTTCCATTTTTATTATTTGATAATAAATACCAGAACTTTTAGATTCTAATGGAAGTCCATGGTCGATGTCTTATCTTTCATAACGTTTATTCGTCAAAGAAAAAT
>NW_013668694.1:19012-24021 GCF_000517525.1 Limulus polyphemus
ATCAGCCTCATGGGTGATCTCAGCCATGACGTAATAATTCCAAAATTTGTCAACAAAGAGTGCGATGTTAGGCCGCCATGATGCCAAAATTTACCACAAAGAGCGTGTATGCTAGAAACGCGTTGCTAGGCCGCCATGACGGCAAATTTAACACTAGGAGATCGTTGTTAGGGACGCGTTCCTAGGTCACCATGACAGGCAGACATAATGAATGATTACGTAAGAGTACCACGAAGTAGAGGATGAATTACTAGATGGCCATGACTCCTACAATACACGTCTCAACATCACTATAGGTTTAAATCGCTCTAAAAAGGGCAATACACTAATTAAAACTTACTCAATCAAGTGTTTAAATATTTTCATTAACGTGATTATAATAAAAAATTCTGGACACAATAATTCTCTTTAATAATTTATTTCTTTTCTCATAATAAATATTTTACAATCTGATCTACATAAAAAACATATCTACTAAGGACATATTTACATGAAAACTTTTTACAACAAAATCATGAACAAACATATCATTACTATCTCTGTGGTATCCAAATTTAGACAGGAGTTTTCGTTTTGACATATGTGGTATTAACTATAATATACACAATACTGTCCACACACAGAGACGCATATGGCTCTTGCAGTACTTTTGGTTGTAAGTTCACGTTCCACAGTTCTTATTGATTAATTTTCTTATGTTGAGATTATGTGGAGATAGTCCTAATCAATCAAAATACAGACCCAGTGGCTACCAGCTTTATGACTTGGATCCATGTTGATGATATATAATTGTTTTTCTGCATGATCAGATAGTTGATCACTGACAAATACACCTCCAAACTTTTTTCGCGTACTAAAATCCTGGGAGAGTATCTAATAAATTTCTAATGTATTCATAGATATCAATTATGATGTTTCTAGACTGATCAATTTCTAAAACTGACTGAAATTCTGCATATTAGAACATTTATAGTGTTGTGTAAGGCACTACCAAAATGTAATTGAATTTGTAAATTTCCCTGTTTCGCCAACACAAACTGGGAATATCCAGCAGATCGATCAAGTGTAAGACAAAGAGTGTATATCTCGATAGTTTCGAGCATAAAGCTCAGCATTAAAACCTAGTTATTAAGGTTTTCCATCCACATTGATTGCCACCAAATTAATACTGTAATGTTTGAAATTTATGGATTTTTCTTCCAAGATCCATTAAATATATCATTATAAGCGCATCCTATAACAAGACGTGTAGGTACTTGATCTAAAAAATCGTTATCAATGGATGTTTGTAAGTTTCCCTGAGGAATTTAAATCCATACGAAGTAAAGATTTATTTTTTATTATGTCAAATAACGAATCAAGATTCAAAATTGTACTATCTTTTCTATCTATGCTAGAAAAGTTAAGATCAGCCCATGAGTCGTCCTGTCACATGCTAAAGCATTTCAATATTCTTTGAAATATATAATGTATAAATCTGTCAGAGTTTTACACTTACACCATTAGGCAAAAACTTGTTCTGTAAAAAACATATTTGAATGTAAACAACCGATCATGTGAACTGTTTGATTACCACGCGTATTTATCAACATGTCGGTCTTTGATGCCGTCGTTAAAATAGAGATCGTCAAAAGTACCAGCTGTGTCTTGTATCCACATGGACGATGTCAAATAACTTCTCTTAGCTTCACCATTATAACTCACTAAAGTTTCTATGTAGGCCTTATATACGTAAAGGTTGTGAGACGAAGAAATGAGTTTATCATTCACGTGTACATCTACTTGAGAAAACAGAGAATAAAGTAACAAGTTGACAGGTGCAGATGGATTTTCATTATTTTCTATATCGGTACCATCAGGCTTGATAATCTTTGCCTTTACATGAAGATACAATTGGGCTGCATCTAAATATTCATTTCCTGATCCCGATATAGAAAATTCGATTGGTTCTCTGTCGGTCACTGAAGATAATATTCAGTCCATTGACCTTCTTCAATCACTTGCCGAATAAGTCAGGAGTCGACGTTCTTCGTCTCTTAGCTTTAGATATTCTGAACACTAGACCTTTCTGTTTCTTCTCTTTATTACGTAGAGCTTATCTAGCCAGATTCTAAGCTCCTTGTATTGCTCGTCGTTTTCCATCATTGATGAAAGGTTTTCCTTGTATGACATCAGATGCTAAACTTATACCCGACTGAACAGCTTGTTTTCATAAGGCTAATGCTCCTTTTTTCAGAAATGGTAAAACTGAACGCAACAAGTTACTCAAAACTTCTCCCAATCAGTGTTCCTGTTGCCATCGACTACCAGCATAATAAGGTAGACCATTTTCAACTTGGTAATCGTAATAGGCGTCGTAAACGTCTGGTCCTTGAGAGTAAGGTACTCTCATGATTGCCAAGATGGAGCATTACGATCACTCTTCCTTGTTCAAATGAGATAGGTCGACCAATGTCGTCCTTTATATCGATCTATATAGTCTAGAAATTTTGTTTAGAAACATGTATGTAATGAGACTTTGTAAATGTTTCAGTGATCATGTCTCCATCCTGACTTTGAACATGAACGATTCGTATCAGCGGTACATATGCATCACCAACAATACTTGGTTCCCCAATATCTGAGTAAACATAGAGTGAATAAAATCCACCATTCATATTAACAGTATATGGAGCTGTAGTGGGCTCTGTTATCGTGTGATTATTATTAAATCCAAGTATAACTGATAGTACAGGATCGAGTGTTATAGAGGATCCATGATTTATGTTCACGCTTACTTTTCGGGTGAATGAATCATAAGTAAATATAAGTTAATTTCGGGTTTAGAAAGTGTATCTTCAACTTGGTTTAAGATACTAATTAAAACTTTAGGTTCGTTGTAATAACCTACTCAAATATGATTGTTTATGGTAGCAGAGTGGGAGCCTGAAAGTGTGATACTGTTACGACAGCGGAAGTCACGTGACGCTGGGAGCATGCGAGTCATACAAAATGATACATTACCCATAGACAATAAAGCAAAGATGATAAACCAACTGCAACAATATCATCAGACCTTTCATTCATAAGCCACGGAAACCATTAACATTAGAATGGAATCACCGACTCAGGAAAATTTAGTGATCGTTGACACTGTTCCTTAGAAATATAAAAACATAACTGAAAGTATATTAAACCTGATACTTTCCAGTGGGGATCTAACATGGAATGATCGTGTAGAATTAGTGATTAGTGGAAGATCCTTCCAAAACAGTAACATAATCAACCTAATGAACGACGTGCTACGAAGACGAAATAATTTTAACCCTACATACCTATCAACCTTGAATGTTCGTGGGAAGTAGCCTTGGTCGAATAACAATATCCACATAGCTGACATAATATGCCTGATGCATACTGTTACGTCTCTGTTCGTTTGCTAATTTCCGGTATAAATTCTTTCCGAGGAACTTCAGCTATACAAGTCCTTTCTTAATTAAAACTAGTTTATTATTTCTCGATACAACTTTGTAATACACATAATTTCCACAGTCATTTGAAACTTAACAATCTTTATAACCCAGAATTCATATCGTTGTCTATAGAGTTTAATATTTTATGTACAGACCTTTCACTAACTTTGGATTGATAAAGAGAATGTACCAGTTCTTCAGGAATAAGAACCATTTGTTTGGACATATGTTTGATTCCAGCAGCTTTACCAATAGCCCGTCCTTCCAAACCACCAAACAATGAAAGTATTGATGCAACGAGTAATGGTAAAACCCTCCTTTCTGTATTAGCAAGTTTCTTTTCTGTTTAACTGTTACTTTCTTGACAGCCAACCCTCTCAATAATTACTTGTATTATCTAAGTTTCAGCTTTTGTATGTTCGTCATGGGAACGTTACCCTTTAAAACATTTAAACACATTCACAAATACTCAAGATAAATTAATTTTTAGATACCGCATTTATTTCTTTAATCTGTTTACGTGTAACTTTAGGTAATACACGGAGTAACTCTTAATGTTATTTAATTCTAAGTGTCATGATGTAAATGAAAAGAGACTGTGAGTACAACATATTGTTTGTTTATACATCTATTTAGATATAACATCTACTTTTTTCACACTACAGTGATAATTGTTAATATGAAACAGACAGGACAGAATCCATTTTGGAAGTTGATCAACTTTGGATTATCCAAACAATACCAGATTATAACAAGGAATTTTCAACAGACTTCTCAATATCTCGGCTTTCTCTCTACCTTTTGTATAAATGGTTACAGAGTTCACTCTCAACAATCTCGTGAATTCCAGTTTTCTGATCTGTCTCAATATAAAATAAATAAGTATTTTTTTTATGGTTCTTTGACGTGTTTGTCATGGCGAAAACATAAATGACTGTTTAAGACATATGATTTACATCCTACACATATGAATTCACCACAACGATCAGTTGAGTTGTCCATGGTTATCACTAATAGAACTATAAGATATAATATTCACATGAAACTTGAATTTAAAGTGACTGTAAACTGATTGATAGCTGTTTATACGCGGTCAAACTATCTGGTTCGACTGGGTATTGCGAGACAGACTTGGGCAACTCAGAAGTGACCTTTGTCATGCTTGTCAATGCCCTGTTCTATGTTGCATTATGTTTGAATATATACATGCACTGTTTCAAAAACATTATATTTGTTATAATAATTAGTGTCATACACTCAAGTAGAATACAACTTTATTTTATTCTAAGCCAACTGAAACAGTCTGACCATTTGCTGTATGTCTGGCATTGTATGCAATAATTGATGTTTTATCATTGATAATTACATTTTAGAAACGTACAGTTTAATTAAATACAAATATGCATTTAACTGATATTTACAGTCTTCTAAAGTGAACCATCTACCTTAACTATATTGTAAATACATAGATAGCAAAAATGTATTATAACTGACTTACATTTTGATTAAAGTTTTCTATAAATACATTGTAATTGTCTGTTTGAAGTTAAGCAAAAA
>NW_013668694.1:24639-30509 GCF_000517525.1 Limulus polyphemus
TTTAAGTAGGACAGAACTTAGAATAAAATGAAAGTTTTTATCCTACTTAAACGTTTCACTGAACCACTGATAGTTTTTCGGACACAATGTGTAATAATTGTATGCTGAGTAATAAATTAATAATCTAAACTTTATGTAAAGTGACTTTTAAGTTTCAGTAAAACTTATTAAAGTATGATGTCCATATGTAAAGTTCGTTATTAAATATATCAGGTATAGATATTGTATTATAATTACGGTCTAATTGAATACATTTAGCGATATGTAAAGTGAACATTAATCTTATGTAGAGTTTATTATTAATTGTATATAACGATTATAGTAACTGATATTTTGTATGTATAATAATATATGACAAACATTGCATTGTATAATTCATGTTATCAGAAACTTTAATCACTTGGTCCTTGGACTAGTTAACCAGTTATTGTGATATAGACTTGGTCATTTTAAAACTGAACTTTGTGATTCTACACGGATGATTTTTCTAAATTTTATCTTTTCTTAACCAAGCTTGTCATTGACCTTCAGTGTGTCAGACTTGGTGTGTTGGTGACGTCAGTATATACAAAGTACTGTAAAAGAAAGCTTGACATTCGATCACGTGTTGTCACAATCCTTTCTTCTTACAGTAATTCTTTATATGGGTGTTCTAGTTTGACATCAGATACTGATTCATTAGTTTGTGAACTTATAATAGAAAATGGAGAAACAATAAGTACGATCAACCACATATGTGGTGCTCTCTGGCGGCATATTTGATGACATACCCCACCCACCCTTCCGCTGAGGCGGCATCCTTTGGGCGGTGAAATATCGGGATAACTACTTATAACATTTCAAAAATTATTGATAACATAAAGTTACATGTAAAGATTAAATACAGTATATTTATCCAGATTATCTAAATAATGAAATAATAAACCAGAATATATGTTTCTACCATTCACCATATATTGCATGTGCCTCAAAATAGGTTTAATTTAAATATGAGATAAACATTAGTATAATGATCTAAAACTGAGTTTGGGAGAGTTTATAAAGAGTCAGTTGCATCGGGTAGGTTAATCACTAGGATTCGGGATCGATAACAAAACCACAGGTAAAAGTAAATTAAGAATTAAAAGTAAAACCTACAGCTCTGAGAGTGTATTGCACATGACGGTTAAATTCACATGTAACCTGTGAATTAAGGGGGAATATGTGTCGCGTGTCTGTATAGACGTCGGTAGAAATGGCCTTTAATTATTGGCTGGGCCCCGCTCTAGGCGCGAGCTCTGCAATGTCTACTAACTTGTTTTTCAGTGATAATTTTCTTGCCTCCCTCGATCCTCACACCTGGTTTATAAGGTGAAGATCCCGGATTTTAAATGAATATATGAGCCGATAAATGAAAGTAACCTTCACCTAGAATTTTCTAAAATTGTTTTCTGAAGGGGCTAGCTACTCATTTCATAGCAATTATCTATATTATAACGAATATCTTATGTTTATAAGACATATGTTGAAGGGGTCAATAAGGGCTACTTTTTCACGTCTTAGATTAACTAACTCTCGTAAAGAGAGAACTCACAAGAAAGGATAGGTGAAAATTCTGAACATTAAGCACAAAGATTGGTTATTGTCATGACAACGAGTTTTATCTTATTGACACAACCTTACCATAAGTATATAGATATTAGCTGTTGTCATAGTAGCCTATACGATCACTTATGTATTGTTAACTATTACAACGATTGATATCTGAAGTACGTAAATATGACAACAGTTAATAGGTAGCCTATACAATCACTTATGTACTATAACTATTACAACGATTGATATCTGAAGTTCGTAAATATTAACTGTTGTCATAGTAGCCTATACAATCACTCATGTACTAACTATTACAAAGATTGATATCTGAAGTACGTAGATATTAACTGTTGTCATGGTAGCCTAAACAATTACTTAAGTACTACTAACTACGACAATGACTGATATTTAGTCGCCACAACAATACAATAAGTACAAAGATCGTAATTATTATCTTATAACGAGTTATAGCTTTTTTACAGTAAGGAAGAATATATTTAAAAACGTACAATGTTCTGATCATTGGTGTGATCATTCTCTATTACAGAAATTGTAACAGCAAAGAAGGTTATAGAATATAAATCAACGTTTAAGAATACTAAAACCTTCGTTACCGTTAAAACTTGTGTACTTAAGAATGATCGCACCAGTCGTACCTGTTTTAAAAATATTCAACCTTACAGTAAAAGCTGTAACTTCTAATAAAATAATACTTATAACAGTTAAGTAAATTCAAAACGAAAAGAGGTTAATTGTTTTCATAGTAGCCCATACATTGATTTAAGTAGTATTAACCAGCAGAGTGGTTAGGGCGCTCGACTCGCAATCTGCGGGTCGCGGGTTCAAACCCTCGTCCCACCAAACACGCTAGTCCTTTCAGCCGTGGGGGCGTTATATGTGACGCTCAATCCCACTACTCATTGGTAAAAGAGTAGTCCAAGTGTTGGCGGTGGGTGGTGATGACTAGCTACCTTCCCTCTAGTCTTACACTGCTAAATTAGGGTAGCGCAGATAGACCTCATTTAGCTTTGCGCGAAATTAAAAAAAAACAAACTATTGACCATAATGACAAATGACATATCTGATCGCCACAGCCTTACAGATAGTACAAAGCATTTAAGTGATTTTGGAAAATAGTTTTATTGAACTATTTTAAAGCAACACGGTTTAAAAAAAGCGTAGTGGTATGAGCTAATTGAACATTTTATCTCTTCTAAAGTTTAAGAACCTCTAGTAAGTTTTTGGTTATTTGGGGTTTTCAGAGGTTTTCTATCTTGCAGTAGAATTCCTGCCTTGTTCCTAAATGGGTGGATAATAACAATAGCATCAAACTAATGCTTTAAGGAAAATGTAAGTAAAATATACGTGTAATTCTTGTGAACTTAAAGATGGCCACTAAGTTTCTATATCGTTGATTCCTTTCTTTTGTAACAACGGATTGTTTACACAAGAATTGAAGATAAAGTAAAACCGAGACAGCTCCATACGTTGTGTTTTCCGGATATTCCTATAGTATGGATCACGTTTCGTGGTACTGTATTGGGTTCCGAATCTGGAAGCCGCGGTGGGGGTGGGGGCAGTATAAAACACAATTCGTAATGTTGTTAAGTTACTCAGTATCTATAGGTTCATAGGGAACAACGTAAATATGAACGATGACTGAAACAGATGGTTTATGGAAATTCCTCAAGCTTTGAAAAGAAATGCAATGTTTGTTTGTTGGAGAATTTTAACGGAAAGTTACATCATGGCTATTTGCCAATAACTATCCTTAGTTTCGAGTTGAGGGAAGACACTAGTCAACGGCAACTGCAGCCAACTCTTGTGCCATTGTTGTATAATCGAATAGTGGAACTTGACCGTTACATTTACAGCGCACCCACAACCACAACCTGCAGAGCGCACTTTTGCGACAACGTTTTGTGCCCAATAAATCCCTGTATTCTCAGTCCGATCTCGCTAATTACCAGGTCACGTCTGGCCGGAAACAAAAATAAAAGTCAAGATGAATCACAGTTTGTATGGTCACTTGGGTGAAAATTCATCATTATAAAAGGCGTGGTAAGAACAGTGGTGTCCACACAGGGGGTTTACTCCTCAAAGGCTTTATATTGGGGGGTATAGTGAAAAACTGAGAGAAAGGACAGGGGAGGAGATAAGACGTAAATGTATTATCGGTTGTTTTATTTTACTTTCCTAACTTATTCCGAAGCTATACAGAGGGTTGTAGTTATTGAAGTGAATGGGATTCGGACGTGCAGTCCCCTCCGTATTTTCTAAAACGTTTGTATTTAAAGTCTCCACAACATTTAGATGCACAACGATTGTGGAATACACTGCTACTTAGCGAACTTTATTGGAGAGTCAAAGTTATTTTTTTATAGGGTGAAGGACTCCATTTAAGCTCTGGGGAGGGGGGGCATAGTGTCAGAATATAACTCAATGTAAAGCTCGGTTAAATATTTTATTTGTGTGTGTTTATCTTTATTCTAAATACGTTGTATTATAAATTCCAGTTTTCCTTTATTTCTAGTAACCGACACTATCATTTCACGTAATTATAGCGGGCGTTCCTTGTCAAATCAGTTCAGCAATCCAACGTAACCTTGTGCCAGATATCCTCATGAGGCGGGTGTATAATTTGTTTCATCTCTCTTGAGTTCGGTTCAATAAGTGACTGCAAGGTATATAATTTGTTTCATCTCTCTTGAGTTCGGTTCAGTAACATATTGCAAGGTGTATAATTTGTTTCATCTCTCTCTTGAGTTCAGTTCAGTAAGTGACTGCAAGGTATATAATTTGTTTCTGTTTCAGTACTATAGAGGGGGTAACTGACGGAAAGATGTTTTCAATAACATATGCGCCAACTGGAACATGTGGCGAAAATATGTTTTAATGAGACATTTTTTCTAATATTAAATCAATATAAAAGTGATAGTTTTGTATAAAAACATCAAAATATATAACGATATTTTATATTCGTTTCTTTTCTTTCGTTGTTTGGTGACAGAAGTATAGCTAATTCTATAAAGTCCTAGAACTGTATACCACCTTACTACCTATGTTCATGAAGGGACCAAATTTTAACATCCTTTCTGCAAATCAATTGTTAGAAAAATTTTTCAACATTCCCTCAGTGGGTCAGCGGTAAGTTTACGAAACTAAAACGCCAAAATCCAGGTTTGGATTCTCCGTGGTGGACAGAGTTCAGATAGCTCATTAATAACTCTGCGCTAAAATAAACAAACGAACAAGTTTTTCACAGATTTTCTGCGGTGGCGTTTTCTGTTTGACACATAGCTATCTGGGTATAACAGTTCGTCCATTTGGAAATATTAATCGATCTTGGGAATGAATTCTTAGTTCAATTGCAATCTCTTACTGAACCGAACTCAAGAGAGATGAAACAGATTATACACCTTGCAATCTCTTACTGAACCGAACTCAAGAGAGATGAAACAAATTATACACCTTGCAATCTCTTACTGAACCGAACTCAAGAGAGATGAAACTTGCAGGTGTATAATCTGTTTCATCTCTCTTGAGTTTGGTTCAATAAGAGGTTGCAGGGTGTATAATTTCCTCTTATTGAACCGAACTCAAGAGAGATGAAACAAATTATACACCCTGCAACCTCTTATTGAACCGAACTCAAGAGAGATGAAACAAAATTATACACCTTGCAATCTCTTACTGAACCGAACTCAAGAGAGATAAAACAAATTATACACCTTGCAATCTCTTACTGAACCGAACTCAAGAGAGATGAAACAGATTATACACCCTGCAACCTCTTACTAAACCGAACTCAAGAGAGATGAAACAAATTATACACCTTGCAATCTCTTACTGAACCAAACAAATTATACACCCTGCAATCTCTTACTGAACCGAACTCAAAAGAGATGAAACAAACTATACACCTTGCAATCTCTTACTGAACCGAACTCAAGAGAGATGAAACAGATTATACACCTTGCAACCTCTTATTGAACCGAACTCAAGAGAGATGAAACAGATTATACACCTTGCGGCCTCTTACTGAGCTTTTGAAAATCATTAGAACATTTCAAGAGAGATTTGTTTTTTAGCAACTATCTACAATGTATAAAATATTAACGAATCAACCCCGACCTGTGTTTCTATAATTAACGAAATCATGCACGACCTGTGTTTCTATAATTAACGAATCATGCACGACCTGTGTTTCTATAATTACGAATCATGCACGACCTGTGTTTCTATAATTAACGAATCATGCACGACCTGTGTTTCTATAATTAACAAATCATGCA
>NW_013668694.1:31509-37051 GCF_000517525.1 Limulus polyphemus
TTATCCACGACATGTGTTTCTATAATTAACGAATCATGCACGACCTGTGTTTCTATAATTAGCGAATCATCCACGACCTGTGTTTCTATAATTAACGAATTATTCCCCACCTGTGTTTCTTGACTAGATATTTAAAGTAGCTATAATATTTTAGCATTCATTTCCTCGGTAAAACACAAATTGTATAAGTTAACACATTAAGTTTTTATTTTTTTTTATTTTCGTTCACCAAACCTCTCCAATACTTTTCGGGCAAGTACACATGTTGTTGGATGTGTAATTGGAAACATAACTCCTAAAATTTCTTTCAGTTTATTAATATTTTACCAGGTGTTGTTACATTTGGGAATTGTTTAAGTTAGTTAATTACACCAGGGAGTTCCAATATTTTTATGCCACATACTCCTGGACCATTTAATTTGTTAAAAAACAAAAATCTAAGCGAGGCAGTGAAGTAAATCAAAAGAAACAATTCAATGGTGAGCGCATAGTAACCTGACGTCGAGTGTTGGCAGTAGTGGAAAACATAGGTAACAACAACACGCGAACGTTGAGCGCTAACTATAGGAATAAATTGATTACTTACTGAGACTACCCTCTGGCTTTCAGGCGAGAGGTTAATTTTATTTTTAATGTTTTTCAAAGGTCCTGCCGTACCCCCAGGGGTACGCGTACCACACTTTGAGAACCACTAAACCATTAATGTGCTATCCAAATCTTAGAACGGTCTTTAATTTTCGAGATACCCCCCCCCCCCATGGTAAAACAGAACACAACCATTTATCTAACGACTTTTCCGTCTTCCATTCATGAAATGGACGGCTGCATAAAATCATTGCTGGTTTTGAATAGTTTTTAACATGTTTCTTCGTTAACAGGTATAACAGAGGTAGCAGCATATTTTTCATGGCTAGAATACTATTTAACATGTTTCTTCGTTAACAGGTATAACAGAGGTAGCAGCATATTTTTCATGGCTAGAAGGGGCAAGAAGGATGTTATAAACCTGATTCTCTGAATTTGGTATTAGTTACCTTTTAATATTTTCTATCTCCAGAACAACAAACAGTATCCTTTTTTATTTAGAATACGGTATGAAAAAAGTGACAATATCTTAAATTGAGTACGATGGTGTTCTAATATAAATTCGTTAGTGTTTGTCTTGTAATAGTTCCAAATCTTAATTGCTAATTCCAAGAGTAATATTTATATTATTCAAGAGAATATATATTCTTCCAGATTTATTAATTGAAATAAAACTGGAGTGCCAATGATAGATGTAACAACTGTCGGTGTGAACGTCTTAACAAAATTGAAACAAACATTGAAGTAATCCTCATTTTTGACAGGCGTCTCACTTTCATAACCTCTGCAAGAATTAATGTTTGTCCTAGCGCTTCTGTAAAAGTATTGAATGCCTTGAGAATGGGCAATAATGCTTTTCTTCTTGCTGTTGCTGTGTTATGTTCTGAAGTGCAGTGTTCATAGCATGAGCTGTGATACTTTGCATCACATGCAAACAACTCTGGCTAGCTAGCATTCTAATATGTACACTTTCATCAAGTCTTTCCCCAGCAGCCGAAAGAACTTTATTTGCGGTGCTTTTGCCAGTTTATTTTATAATTGGAGTAAGACAGTTTCTAGTATCAAAATAAGATGTTACTTCTTTGTTTGCTCTGTCAACAGAACTTGTATGCGCAAAGGAAGATGCGTACTCACACTGGAAACTTGTAGCAAATTGTACATTTTGAACATTTGTTCCGCTGGTGTACCTCGGACCTGTGATACACGTTCAGACATCCCGTCTTTCCCGAACTCCCTAGCTTTAAAAAAAAAAAAAACTACTGTAGACCTAACGATGTTGGATTTTTCACAACTATTTCGCCTCCCCCCCCCAGTGGCACAGCAGTATGTTTGCGGATTACAACGCTAAAATCCGGGTTTCTATACCCGTGGTGGGCAGAGCACAGATAGCCCATTGTGTAGCTTTGTGCTTAGTTACAAACAAACACAACTATTTCTTGATTTTTATCTAGTTGGAGAGGCTTGACGCAGACTACGTTGTTTCTCTGGCGGTTCCTCATTATCAATGGCTGATGAATTATGCAGTCACTGTGGTCTATAATTGTAAATTAGTGTTAGAATGAAACACTTCTCAAAAACACATTGATTTTTGTAATGAACGTATATAAAGTATCAACAGGGCTCAGAATGTTTGCAAAAGGTTCATTAATTCATCTAACTTGCTTAAGATATCAGATTCTTTGTACAAAGGGTTATACTGTCCTGACGATAAAAACAAATTGAAGTTACAATAGATGCCCGATTTGTGTCTGTATGGCCATCAAGTTCAGTAGCCTCGTATAACCAAAACATGGCCATCAAGTTCAGTAGCCTCGTATAACCAAAACATGGCCATCAAGTTCAGTAGCCTCGTATAACCAAAACAGTAGAAGAATTTAATTGTTGTTTGTTTTTATGAAAGGTAAGAGGTATTAAAATATACAGAGCTTACGTAAGAAAAAGCTATCTAGCAAAAACTTCACAAAGGAAGGATTATAACCTCCTTCCTGCCCCTTCTAGCTATGAAAAACACTGATGTATCTATTGGATCGTTACCATAAAAACGTACTATAAAACAAACAAATGGCAAATATCAAAATTATTCAAAAAGTGGCCGGGCTTTCCTATATCATGAGAAGGAGTCCATCCTGAAAATCAGGTCCTCGTCGTTACATTGTTCTATGAACAATGATGTTTGTATAGGGCTTTCCTATATCATGGGAAGGAGTCCATCCTGAAAGTCAGGTCCTCGTCGTTACATTATTATATTAACAATGATGTTTGTATAGGGCTTTCCTATATCACGAGAAGGAGTCCACCCTGAAAGTCAGGTCCTCGTCGTTACATTGTTCTATGAACAATGATGTTTGTATAGGGCTTTCCTATATCATGAGAAGGAGTCCATCCTGAAAGTCAGGTCCTCGTCGTTACATTATTATATGAACAATGATGTTTGTATAGGGCTTTCCTATATCATGAGAAGGAGTCCATCCTGAAAGTCAGGTCCTCGTCGTTACATTGTTCTATGAACAATGATGTTTGTATAGGGCTTTCCTATATCATGGGAAGGAGTCCATCCTGAAAGTCAGGTCCTCGTCGTTACATTGTTCTATGAACAATGATGTTTGTATACTATTCGTTGATTTTGTTGATTTTAACGTAACTTTATTGCAGAGACGTCGTTAGGTGCTTAAAAGATTCTGGGCTCGGACCCATAGGCGCGGGAATTTTCGGCGTTTCAGTATGATATCAATCATGGTTTTCTGTTCTGATTTTTGCAGACACAAACTGGAGATTCGGGGTATTATCAAATAGAATCGGGGCACGGGCCCCGTGTGCCAGTGCCTAGCGACGCCTCTGCTTTATTGCCCTTAGGACTAATTTTTCGTTCTTTGTTACTTATAGTGTGAAATTTTAAATAAAATGGGAAGTTAATAATAAATTCGTACTTAACTTGTACTACCTGTTCAGAGGAGGACTGTTAATCTTGAATACCTACTTTACCTGTTCGGATGTGAGCTGTTAATCTTAAATACCTACCTTACCTGTACTACCTGTTCATATGAGGGCTGTTAATTTGGAATACCTTCTTTACCTATACTACCTGTTCAGGTGTGGACTGTTAATTTTTAATACCTACTTTACCTGTACTGCCTGTTCAAAGATGTTAATCTTGAATACGTAATTTACCTGTACTGCGTGTTCAGCGTTGGACTGTTAATTTTGAATATTTCCTCTAATTGTTGAATGTTTCGAAGCCTTATTAGATGTTAAACTAAGTCAGCACTGGGTTGAATCACTATTTAGTTATAGATCGACATCGTCACAAACCAACCAACATTAAACACACGTGTATTCAAAATACAGAGCGACGAAAACGAAATTATATATTAAAACAAGTTTAACCCTAGAATTACTGATAGGGCCTGGACACCATCGGGTTTTTAAATATATCTTTCTAAATTATTTATTTTTTATAATCCATTAGTTTGTGAGTCACGGACTTCCTAATAGCATATGTATCCATCAAAAATATGTAAATAAAAATAATGTCACAGTCACAATTTTCTAACTGATCGGCCTGGCTTAGCTTGGTGGTTAGGGCGCTTGACTCGCAATCTGTGGGTCGCGATTTCGAATCCCCATCCAACCAAACACGCTCGCCCTTTCAGCCGTGGGGGCGTTATAATGTGACTGCCAATCCCACTATTCGTTGGTAAAAAAGTAGCCCAAGGGTTGGCGGTGGGTGGTGATGACTAGCTGCCTTCCCTCTAGTCTTAAACTGCTAAATTAGGTAATGTACAAAAATGACCAGGCTTGTTTCCTTTCACTGATCTAAATGTAAAGTATCTTTGTAAGTGGCGAGTCAATTGCTCCTCTTGCCCTCTTTCTGTAATCCCGCTCCTGTGTTTAATCTAGATAAATATCATAGTACTGTCCATGTAACTACTTCTCATCAAAATTGGTATGGAGGTTCATTAGGTCCATGCGGGGGTACATAAAAATTTTCAGTTTTGCATTTTGCGTTTTACAGTTTTTATGTGCGTTTTTTACCACTACTTCGCCTCCTGTTTGGAATGAAGATATTGTGGGTCAGTGCGGAGATACATACAAAGTTGTGGTTTAAAATTTTGTGTTTTGCAGTTTGTATGGACGTTTTTTTACAATTACATATAAGGGAAGCAACTTTTCATGTTCTAAGATAACATTTCATTAATCATGAATTTACATAATTTATGTCCAGGGGACGGGTACTACAGCTAGTACATAATCATCTACTTCAGCTTAATAGCATTTTATACAGCTCACATCGTTTACTAATATTTAAAAAGGTGCTACTCATTAAGTTACGGCAAATCTCCCACTGACCAAACAACAATACATACTTTAAATTGAAATATTTCATATTTTATATCCACGATGTGTTAGGAAAATTTTGACATTCACTTTACTGTAACTAACTATTATGATTTTTTCTGATCTATGTTTTGAGTAAAGTATCTTTCCAACTCTTTTTTTAATTATCGGTTATTACTAAAGCTAACGTGTGTGTGTGTGAAGAAACAGAAGAAAACAAGTAATAAAATTAATTATTCAAATCGTAATATGAGAGATTGATTAGTATCTTCGCTTATGCCCATTATTTTTTTTTATTAAATTTGATTTTAGCAGAACATAAACAGCTTGCAGATAGTAAGGTTCACAAGCTTTTTGCTGACTTTATACTATAAAAAAACAACCGAGGAGCATTGCAAGACATGTGATATATACGCCCTCTGTTCTACGATTTCTAATTTTATTCAAGATGACGTTGTGAGATATTTAAGATTATAGATTTTGATTCCATTTCTGAGCGTTTTATTAGGTCGTGTGGCTAAAACTGTGATGATTTTATAACATCGTACTGATGTTATATCTACTCTTAGGCCTAAAACGTTTCTTGATATCAATGCACACTGTATGTGTTCCTAAACCTAAT
>NW_013668694.1:38006-51125 GCF_000517525.1 Limulus polyphemus
AAGTGTTGTATTCACAACTGTAGTATCTATTAACAAATCTAAGTGTAGTATTCACAACTGTAGTATCTATTAACAAATCTAAGTGTAGTATTCACAACTGTAGTATCTATTAACAAATCTAAGTGTAGTATTCACAACTTTAGTGTCAATTAACAAATCTGAGGGTAGTATTCACAACTGTAGTATCTATTAACAAATCTAAGTGTAGTATTCACAACTGTAGTATCTATTAACAAATCTAAGTGAAGTATTCACAACTGTGCACGTGCATGTATATTCATGATGTCAGAAAAACACGTAGATTCAAGAAGTCTTGATACAAACCCTATAACCCGAGTGCTTTCGGAAGATGGGCTTTTCTTCTCCAGTTTGTCCCTGAAGAAGAAAGGTCCACCTTTCAAAAACGCTCGGGTTATAGGGTTTGTATCATTTTGTGCACATATATTGATAGCTCTAAGTGGGGAATACATAATTGTTTAATACATGTGGATATAAAGACAAACTACGTTCATTGGGTCTACTATAAGTATAACCTAATATTGCTGTTAGTCTATGTGCTGAAAGTATAAAATGAAATGTATAGATAACAAAGATGGAAAAATATTTGTTGATTTTATAATTTAGAGTCTCCGTTGATTAAAGAGATTTGTTTTTGTTTTAAACATTGATGATATAGCAGAAAATAGGTTAATTCAGAAACGATTTAAGTTTAAAATTAAATCGATATTTTTACTTTCATGCTAAATTTTATGCACTTGGCCTTTACTTTAAGTTTATTATACCAACATTCACTACACTTATAAGGTTTCACGGCCCCACCCACCTCATGACTCCCTTGCACTTCCATCACTAAAATCGTAATGGGCAGACAGTAATCGAACTATTCTATCTGGATAAATGCATTTTGGCTTTTATAACTCCTCCGATTTCGAAAAGCCAAGCGTGATGTGACACACATTGGCTTTTATATGGGTTAGATTAAAGTAACAAGGCTTGTATAGCAAGATGGTTTTTATAAAGACAAGAGTAACAGGGCTTGTACAACAAAGTGCGTTATATGAAGACTAAAATAACAGGGCTTGTATAGCAAGGTGTTTTATATGAACACTAAAATAACAGGGCTTGTATAGCAAGGTGTTTTATATGAACACTAAAATAACAGGGCTTGTATAGCAAGGTGTTTTATATGAACACTAAAATAACAGGGCTTGTATAGCAAGGTGTTTTATATGAACACTAAAATAACAGGGCTTGTACAGCAAAGTGTGTAATATGAAGATTAAGGTAACAGCACACGGGGTTATACTTTGCCTTAAAGTCTCTACAAGCTCAAAGTTTTGGTTCTGTTTGACTTTCTCTCATTAACTCATTAAGTTTGAGTTTAACATTAGAATTATACCCCTGTTATAACAGTGTGACATTTGATAAAGAATTACTTCTAGCGTTTATATCAGTTTACCAACATAATTCGGATTAATAATTGCTGTATGCAGTTAGGCCTAGTTATAATCTTCATAAAATTCACTCTTATTTGATACAAACTATTTTATAAAATTTTATTTGTACATTGGACTGCTCAGCGCGTAGTAAATTGGGCTACATGTTAAATATTTGTAAGTGATCCACATCCTAATGAAATTTAACCACAGTTTAAGAAATTAGGATAATATTTTTCTATCTGTGGGCTTCATAATATAATAACAATTCTAGCATTTCCGGCACGATTTTTGAGTCAACTAAAGTTTTTAGTAATTTCGAACAAAGAACATTAAGTGTGCTTATGTTAACGTTTATAATTCTTAAAATATGAACCAAAAAAAAAAAAGAATTACAGGTTTTCGACTGAGTTGTAATATAAAAAACAAAACCTTTCTTTTATACCGTGGAAAATAATTATTGTAGTGTATGTTAGACAAGTTGAAAGTGAAATGGAATACACTGGTCACGTGCGGTTGTTATGCAATTTCTTCATAAGAGCGTCTTAGTAGGTGGTGAACTTCTAATTATGGGGTTGCTAACGGAGAACTTATCCCCAAGAAATTGAGACGTAAGGTTACACTCTACCTAATTATAATGTAAACCTCATCTTTTCTAGAGGGTTGTTGATTTCATTGAACAAAACTATATTGTTCGTAGACAGTCTACGTTAACCCTAGCATTACCACTGTCTTATTTTCCCAATTATCAAGTCGAGTGGAGCAGATCTTTGTAAACCACTATAATCTATCTGAAAACACACTTTTAGAAAAAGAGTTGTGATTTCATTGAAATTTTAATTTTATCGTTGCTTCTTCAAGGCCATGATCTTTCTATTGAATCTTCGGCTCGGAAATGGTTAAAAAAAAACAACAGAAAGACACCTCCCTGAAAGACTTTGTAAAACGATGTTCATACACATCTCCAAACACGGATTTTCATAATTTTTTGTTTTTTATATGTATCTATTTGATTTTAAAAATTACTTTAATAGAGTTTTCACGGATCTCAATCAATTGTTGAGCTGAAAGTGAGAGAAAACAGTTGACTGAGGAAAAAACACACTAAATTTACATGAATAAAATATATATATATTGTTGAGCTAAAAGAGAGAGAAAACAGTTGACTGAGGAAAAAACACACTAAATTTACATGAATAATATATATATTGTTGAGCTGAAAGAGAGAGAAAACAGTTGACTGAGGAAAAAACACACTAAATTTACATGAGTAATATATATAACTTGAAACACAAATTCATGATATGCACCATATATATATAAGAATTTTGAATTGTTGCTAAAGTTACTGATTCGTTATGCATGCCAGACGTCTAATGCGTTTACAAATAGGGAACATTTATATATATCCCATTGACAGTTTTGGTGAACGAACCCCAATAGAATCAACGTATAGGATCCAAGAATAGCTAGCACGTGGTACACGTGTTGATGTAATTTAGTCAATGAATAATCACACCAGTTTTTGTTATTAATTGTCTTGGAAACTTAATTTCATTTCACTTATGATTGATTGCGTTTTCTATGACAACGACAAGGCCAAAATATTCGAGTCAACCAGCTGCTAAGCTTGCGCACTTGGGAAAGGGTGTTGTGGTTGTGGGCGAACTAGTTCTCTGCGATACCAGTAATTAACCTTTTTGTTCCGTGAATTTCGTGGAATATCCTTAAGAGCTCTAAGTGTACGAGATCAGGTATGCGTGTCGCACGAATTTCAAGTTTTCTGGGTACAAAAAGCTTAAAAAAGAGAGAATATATTTAAACATTAATGGAATAATCACGTCAGACGCATGCTGTTTAGTGCAAAGTCTTCACCTTAAAGTTGCGGCCGGCTTAACCAATGAAATTCTTGTTCTGTGAATTTATGTGTTCATAACCGTGGCGAAATGCAAAGGGCATTTAATTCAACTTTCGAACTAGCTCGTAATTCAACTATGACAGCATGAACACCTCTCCTAAAAACTTCTTCAGAAAACACAGTAAAGGCAAAATATTCTGGTCTACAAGAAGAAGCAATTATCTATTGGCTTAGTGTTGCATAATTAACATAATTTAAGTCAGAGAAATTAGTTGAAAGAACAAGAATTATTCTTCCTCACATATATAAAAGGTAGTACTATCCCTCAGTGGTAAGTCTGAAGGCTTATAACGTTAAAAACCGGGTTCGTCGTGAACATGGCACACAGAGACCATTGTATAGCTTTATGCTTGAAAACAAACAAGCAAAAAGCAAGACAGTACTAGCATGCGAAATTCTTCTATGAATAAGTCAATAGTTAAAGAATCACACGGTGTGTTTTTTCTTTGTTTATAAGTTCACGGTTGATATGGTAAAATAAAATGGATTACCTGATAAAAACAAACACACTTAAATAACATTCTTGGAATCGTAGGCTATCAAACTTTTAAATGTGAAGGAAATACGTTGTAAAAACTGTGCCACAGCTTTTAATACCAAAGCTTGGCAGTCAACCGTTATTATAAGCTTCTTTTTTTTGGACGTCACAAATCTCTAGCTTTATAGTAGGTCCTCCCAAACTTTGGCAACTCTCAATTCAAGCAGTTTTCTGAGACCCATTCCCAACTGAAGAGGGGAGGAGTTAATATCCAAATATGTTTTAATAAAGACTAGTAGTGCTCTTATATTTTGTGTTATTGTTTCATTTATTCGTGAACAGTTTAAGATCATTCCTTTATAAATATAAGATTGAAATGTATATACGTTTTACTTTGCCTTGTTCTGAAACCCCCACCGATATTTCTTGTTCTTCGCCAGTGGATGACGACCCACAATTTGGAAACCGCTACATTACAGGATTATATATATATATATATGATGTAAGTTTTGAGCATAAATATAGTCAGAAGCAAATTAATCTCTACAGAAATTAATTATATTAATTTAAGTAATTCATCACGGAACGACACACCTTAAATCACTAAAAAGTCAGTGATAATTTTATCTATATTCGTTGAGTCCTAAAAAAGTCAACTTTTAATTTATGCTTATTCTTCATAGAAGCGTGGTTTGATGTACGTATTCTAACTAGTGGCAGTTTATCTATCAATATTAACTTACTGCTAAATAAAAGTTGAGTTATAAAATATTTTTAATGGCTTAATGCACTTATCGTCGACTTCGATAATTCTATGTTTAAATCACTTTTCTTTTATTCTGGCCCTATAAATTTATCTTCGATTCACGCATGTGAGTTACTTATTCCAAAAATTAGAAAAATACATTATTATTAGCACTGTTATTAATGTACTTAAAGGTTCTTCTTTATTGATAAACACAAAGCTGCACAATGTCTCGTCTTTTCTATGTACATCGCTGAGATCGAACCCTAAATTTTAGTATTATAATCCATCAATCTTCACCTGCTGTTAAAAGAATTATCTTATCAGTATTTAAAATATGTTTAAGAGTTCTTTAACTAATGACGACATCTATAAAGCTGTTTCAATTCGTTATTCTTGTTCTAGTTTAATAATCTTCCGGGGGATTTGAAGAAGATAACTTTCTTCATTCCATCATTTTCTTCCTTTACATGGTCTCTATGATGTACTTCGAGGATCTTCACAACTTTATAGAATATATATATATTTTTTTTATTTCTGTGTAAAATGCCACTATTACAAAGTCACTGGTACTAACGCTTACGTGCGTGGTACAAAGCACATTTTAAAATATGTTCAAAATATACATATTAATAAATAAATGCCTTTACTCGAATACCTATAATAACATTGAAGTAAAATGTGTTGATTCACTTTAAAGTGGTGATCGAGAAAAGACTTTTGAGATAATATAGCATAATATGAATGACCAATGCTTTACATATAGCATAATATGAATGACCAATGCTTTACATATAGCATAATATGAATGACCAATGCTTTACATATAGCATAAGATGAATGACCAATGCTTTACATATAGCATAAAATGAATGACCAATGCTTTACATATAGCATAATATGAATGACCAATGCTTTACATGTAGCATAATATGAATGACCAATCATTTGCATTTCAGATCTCATGATCACTTAATTATGAAATGCCTGTGTACCATAACAATGAAAGTGGGGTTAATGATAATATTTTACAGCAGTGATGATTATTGCTTCGTAATAACTATAATATTACAAATTCCATTACATTTTAACTGTTTGTTCAGTGACTCTGATAACATTGGTTGTGCTGTTTTAGGTCTTATATTCTTTTACAAACCATTGCGGCTAGTGTTGGTTGTGGTGTTTTATGTTTTACAGGATTATGTAAACTCTTTCTGCTACTGTTGGTTGTGCTGTTTTTCTGTGTTTTAGAACTTTTACAAACTTATCAGGTTCCAAAATATATATAATGGTTTTCACGGTAACATTATGATCACAAAGTACATATTTGTCGTCCTGGTGATATCAGGGTTACAAAATATATAATTTTCGTCTTGATAATATTGAGGTTATAAAATATATATTGGTCATATTAGGGATATCAGGCTACAAACTATATGCTGATACCAGGGTTACAAAATATATTGTGATCGTTATGGTGAAATCAAGATTACAAAATATACTAAAATTGCCATAGTAATATCAAGATGCCACTATGTAAAAATAAATAAATAAATAAATAAAATAACTCAACGCAAAGTTAGACGAAGTAAAGGACAGGGTGAAAACTGTACAAGAAAAAAAATCTGAGGTAAGTGCCTGCAGGGTAATGTGGCCTAGACGAAATGACATTACGATAGTAAATCGTTCGTCCTTTAATTATTATGGTTGATTATATGGTTGATAGTTTCGCCGCTGAGACAATAGGTGATTGGAGAACTCAACCTGTGCCTGAGCTGAAACAGCTAGTAAGCTGACATATCGATCTGTTAAAAAAAAAGGGGTGGTAATTTGTTGCTGACAAGTCAGGCCAGAACACTTAATTGCATTTACCATTCTGTTATGCTGCTTGATTGACTAATACTGATAAATCAAGGATCATAAGCTGTCTGATTTTCAAAGAAGGTTATATGAAAGAAAGAAGATTAACTTTGGTGATAAGAGTTACAAAAATTATAGAGGTTGTTAGTTAATGTTCATGGTTTAATTGTATTACTACAGAACACAGCACAAGGATTGAACTATTGCAATTAATTAACAAAGATATAAGAAAGTGTATTTCAAATTGAGATGAGTTTGAAGAATCATACAGAGCAAAATAGCTTATAAGAAATGTAATAAACGATGAAATATTAAAAGTAAATGGATGTACTTTAAAACCATTCCTGACGAGCTGTATTATTTTCCTAATCTCTCTGATCATCTGATGAACTGTATTATTTTTTAATCTCTCTGATCATCTGACGAACTGTATTATTTTTCTAATCTCTCTGATCATCTGATGAAGTGTATTATTTTTCGAATCTTACGCATTAACTTCTTTTTTCTAGAACCAACGTGACAATTTTGTACTTTTCTGTTTCTTTATTTTCTGTCAAGATCCATTTTCTCTTCATACCTTGAGGTCCTTGTAATTTTCTGTAATTACTTTGATGAATTCCTAGTCGTATCTGGTTCCTCTGGTAATCTTGTTGTTCATCATAATTTCTTTGTAATCCTACATGATCAGAGAGATTAGAAAAATAATACACTTCATCAAATGATCAGAGAGATTAGAAAAATAATGCAGTTCTTCAGATGATCAGAGAGATTAAAAAAATAATACAGTTCATCAGATGATCAGAGAGATTAGAAAAATAATACAGTTCATCAGATGATCAGAAAGATTAGAAAAATAATACACTTCATCAGATGATCAGAGAGATTAGAAAAATAATAAATGAATAACTAGGAAATAGTCAACACAAGAAACCAAAAAATATAAAAACTACCAAGTCTTCAGGTAAAGCACAGGAAGCTATAGTTCGTTGAAGAGACTGGAGAAAGAATACATGATCAAAATGTCAACAGTAAATACAAAGAAAACTACGAACTCGTCAGACAACCAAAGAAAACTACAGGACTTAAGAATAATTTGAGAAAATTAATTTACTTCGCAATAGAATTAAAAAATGCTGCGAAGCAAAAGAGTTAAAAAACTCTACCAAGTGATCATGTAAATGTTAGAAACACGCTAACGAACCGTAAATATATGTGTATATAATATTTTCATAATTTCGCATAATATTCTTCAGATCAGAAGTAACAACTGTATTTCCCATAGATATTTCCATTGGTTTTTAATAGGTATACCAACATTCTTGTACCGGTACCCAATAAATTTGGTCATTGATTGGATAATGAATATAGTGGTTTAACTCGGGAGCGTTAATGTCATTTTAATTTCAGGGCGTTAAAACATCTTAAGCTCTGAGTCATTACTGTTGCAAAAAATCAAGCATGTGAGTTTTTACCTAATATTCAAGTGTCGGTATATGGATGCACAAAGGACCACACACAGAAGCTCGGAAGCCAAAAAGGATAGTTAAATATCCATGGTTTATCTTCAGGCCTCAACAGTCAGGAGATGACTTATTATCAGTTTTACTTTCCAACAACAAAAGTGTTTAAACTCGCTTCCAACAAGAAAGGATAGATAAGTATCCATGGTTTATCTTCAGGCCTCAACAGTCAGGAGATGACTTATTATCAATTATATTTTCCAACAACGAAGGTTTTTAAACTCGCTTCCAACAAGAAAGGATAGTTAAATATCCATGGTTTATCTTCAGGCCTCAACAGTCAGGAGATGACTTATTATCAATTATATTTTCCAACAACGAAGGTTTTTAAACTCGCTTCCAACAAGAAAGGATAGTTAAATATCCATGGTTTATCTTCAGGCCTCAACAGTCAGGAGATGACTTATTATCAGTTTTACTTTCCAACAACAAAGGTGTTTAAACTCGCTTCCAACAAGCCGCCTACTAACAAGTACTTGGTTAAATTACGACAAATTTCAAATACATTTCAACATATATTTTTTCTAGAAAAAGCCGAAATATTAATAGTGTCATTATAAAAATTGCTTGTTTTTAAACATAGAGCATTCATCACAACAGAGTCTTTATAGGCTAAAATGTGCCCTAAATGTTTTTGTACTTATTGTTACCATACCAATATACGTTTATACTTATTGTTACCATACCAGTATAAACCTAGGTTGAGCTCTGTCCTAAGTGTTTTCACACTCGTTGTTACCATAATAGCTATCCCGGAATCCTGGTGGCAAAAGAATGCTGACACCTGAGAGTTACATAACTGTTATGTAATAGACACCAGAGGACGATTACATCATAATACAACGAAGTGGCACTAATAGGCGTATTCCTAGGGCTACGAAGCGACGACAGAGAGCGCAATGGTATGATGAGCGTGCAGATAATTCGCGAGCGAACCACCAGAGTGCAATGATACCATAGTTCATAAAATGATCGTTTGATCAATAGTATTTTACTTTGTTTGCATAGCATGCTTTTCAAATATCTATCCTGAAAAGGACACATTTTTTCATGATAACATCTCTAAATATCTTGCAATCTTTTAACATAAAATCTTATTGTTTCACTATTTTGATTTTATGGATTAAATATATTCTTATCCTATTCCTCTACCCATATAACTATGATGTTTATTGTGTGTAACAGTAAATGAGTTCTTGACAAAATATGTCACTTTATACATGTTCATAGTTAATTTATAGTTTTACTTACATATTACATATGTTTTACAAAGGCTGATAGTGTTTCTATAGGCAAAAAGTGTTAACAAGGTTCTATAGGTGAATGGTGATACTTAGATTCTATAGGCGGACAGTGTTACTAAGGTTCTATTGGCGGATAATGTTACTTTAGGTAGATACTGTTACTAGGCATATTGTGTGTGTTTTACAAAAGTGTTTAGTGTTACTAGGCGGATTGTGTTACTAGGGTCCTATAGACGAATAGTCTTACTAAGGATAGTGCTGTTAGAACAGAGGATGTTTCTATAAATCGATAGTTCGATATGATGACGAACTTATCATAGAGAATCTCAATGTGTCTCAACATGTGATTACATCATCAACATTATAGTCTAGGTATAATTATATGTCCTAAAAGTTATAAGTAAAATCATTATGTTAATGAGAAACAGAAATAATTCAGAAACGAATACTCCTCGTCTAAACTGTCTTCAGGACGTATATATATATAATGTAGAACAAAAGAACTCTCCAAAAAGTGGCACCAAAGGGTAAAACTGTATGAGTAATGCTTTGACCTTTGTTCATTAGTCACATACATATCAACGATCAAAACTTGAGAAACAATTAGTTTGCTGTCTTATATTGAAAAAAAGAACTAGTATATTTCGTCAGATATATAACAACATAGAAACCTGATTGTGGCTCTTTGATGATATAAAGGACAGAGAATGTGATAAATACTGTGATATTATATCACTCTATTATTGGCTCAAAAGTACCATAAATACTATAGTGGACGTTTTCCATATGATGATATACTTGTAAATTCTGCATTATCGTGACAAAAGGTATGGTATACAAGAAAAGTAATAATTATCCTTTTACAAGAAATAAGTTTATAAAAACATTCATATAAATTTAAATAAATACCATGTCAGACATTCACCAATATTATTAGATTTATCTCCAGAGACTGGTGGTCAAAGGTGTATGACCTGCCTAGATCATGCCTGTTATAGTCAATTTAGTATTATTTATACCATATAAAGTAGTTTTACTTTTTACATATTAAACATCAACGAAATTTGTATAAGATTTATGAAAACCAGTAAAGGTTCATTGTAGCAACAGAAATACGATAAGAAGGGTTGTCAACCACAAGGTTCTTCTTTGAGATACAGAGTCACAAAAAGCTTATATTCAATTTGTGCTAAACATATGACGACTTTCTTGATAAGTAGGGTTGTCAACCACAAGGTTCTTCTTTGAGATACAGAGTCACAAAAAGCTTATATTCAATTTGTGCTAAACATATGACGACTTTCTTGAGTTACGAGAACATGCAAGTGCATGGCAATAAGAAGTCTTTCTTTACAAACTGCATCTGGACTTTACACACCTTGCGACGCACGCTATCGCCGACGCGGTTTTTCGCACAGTACCAGAGCTCGTTTGATTACCTGGAAATGCAACACCTAAAGTTAAATACCTTAATAAAGGATGTCAATAGTGTTTTGACTGAGACTTTGATACGTGTTTTCACACACCCATTGTTACCATACCAGCATAGGCGCCCGCAGGAAGGAGCAAGGGGGTCACTTGCCCCCCCTGGATTTTCAAAAAGAAAGAAATACTAGATATGTAAAATTACTTTTCTGTGTTTTTGGAAAAACATAAGGTATTTGTATTTCGATTTCCTGCGGGCGTCCTTGCATACCAGTATAAGTCTATGTTGAGTTGTGTCTTAAATGTTTTCATACCCGTTGTTACCATACCAGTATAAGTCTATGTTGAGTTGTGTCTTAAATGTTTTCATACCCGTTGTTACCATACCAGTATAAGTCTATGTTGAGTTGTGTCCTAAATGTTTTCATACCCCTTATTACCGTGCCAGTAAAAGATTATATTGAACTGTATCCTAAATGGTTTTATAACTATTGTTACCATACTAGCATAAGTCTATGTTGAGTTGTGTCCTAAATGTTTTATACTTGTTTTTCTGATATTCAGGCATATCATATCCTCTCTGCCTGTTTTTAGTTATATAGGAATTTTAAGATATTTTTTATATAGTTTGTATTCAGTTTAGCATAAACATTTAATCAAGAAAACGGTTGAAGTCTGCTTTGTTCTAGTTACTTCTTTCGTTCCTTATATTATATAATTTCTATTATTCACAAAGGGATATTGTACTAATATAACGAATCCATGTTGAAGTGGTCACCAACAGTAATGTTCTTTGCTTTCCGTATAGACTATGTCTGTCTGTTACAGCCATCCAACGCTGTGATAGAACAGGGTTGATGAAGGGATGCTGTTTACTAGACAAAGAATTCAAGTTTACCTGTTGAATTTAAGTGCTCTTTCTTACTGTAAAAATTGAATTAATATTTCACATGTATGAAAGAGCATTTGGATCGTAAGTTTCTATACAATTATCATAAAATGGTCATACGCGCTGTAATGGGATATTTCAATCCTGCATCTGGTCAACTACAGTAAACTTCTGAAGTCTTATGTTTTAATGATTCTAGCTGTCATGCGATCTTGGGAGAGAGATTGTAATTATCTTATTAAATATAATATCTATTTTACGAGAAAAACTGAAATGACATAAGAAGAAAAGTATATATTACACGACACGTGAGTTACTTTGAAACAATGTCTCGTCTTCAACTGAGTCAGTTTTATTTTAGGTGTTATAGTAATAAGCACTTGACCGTAGTGACCTAGAACATTATAACCCCTGGCCTTCTACTGCTTGTAAAATGTGTCCAGGTAATTACATATAGTAATGTTCAAAGTAAACCAAACATAAGCTTTTCTTTTTCGTGTCTGAAGTCATTTGTCATGCACTCATCCTCTTTACACCCATACGGGCTTCTATTACTTTCCTCGTTAGTGTGCGAAACAAAACCTTGTAAAAAAACACGGGCTACCCGCTGGGTGGGAAGACACTGCTCGCTATACTTCTAATCTCGGGCGTATAGGCAGATGAGAAGCCCCAAGATGGGGAGATCTTATCTGCCGTGAGACCCTGCTTTCCATGGCCAATGAATGAACTCAACGGGAGCTCGGTAAATCACCAAACTCGAAACTTTTTTTTGTCTTAACTATCTTCTTTTCAATTTGCGTTTTCAGATGTTACTCCCTTTGTTTGAACAGGTCTAGCTCGAGGTTCAGTATCAAAGAACATAAAGATGAATAAGATAAGAGAAAAGGTCAGACCTAACCCTGCAAAAGTGTGATTCTAAAAACTCATTTAACAGTTCTCATTGTATAAGGAAGTCAAGTCAGGTATACTTTTAAAATTTCACGTTTGTGTTTGTTCGATAACAACAACGAGTCGGTTTACTCTGTGTTTCGTTTGTGTAAAGATATTTAAGTTAATTGACGAGAGTTCATTAGTATTAATTGTACGATATCCAACACTCTGAAAATGTAATATTCCTATAGTTGGAAACTGCTTTATTTAGCCTAAGTAAACGGAACGAAAAGTTTAAAAAGTGTTGACGACTGCAATGAACTACAGACATCATTCATTGTTTATTTTTTGTTGAATTTCGTCAAAGAAACTCGAAGGCTATCTGTAAAAATGAGTCATTTTGAAGTGATAGATTAGAGGAAGGAGAGCTGGTCAACATCGTACACCGCCAACCCTTCGGCTTCTCTTTACAATCGAATAATGGGATTGATCGTCACATCATAACACCCTCAGACCTGAAAGGGCGAGATGTTCGGTGAAAAGATTCGAACACTCGACCCGCACATTGCGAATCGAGTGTCATACCAAGCGATATCATAATGTAAACCGTTTCATTTTATTTTTAAATAAGTGAATTGAATAAACTTTATTAATAACTCAATTGTTACATGTGCCAACCACGGTTTGAATAAACTTTATTAATAACTCAATTGTTACATGTGCCAACCACGGTT
>NW_013668694.1:51710-59224 GCF_000517525.1 Limulus polyphemus
ACCGTTTCATTTTTACACCCTCAGACCTGAAAGCGCGAGATGTTCGGTGAAAAGATTCGAACACTCGACCCGAATCGAGTGTCATACCAAGCGATATCATAATGTAAACCGTTTCATTTTTACACCCTCAGACCTGAAAGCGCGAGATGTTCGGTGAAAAGATTCGAACACTCGACCCGAATCGAGTGTCATACCAAGCGATATCATAATGTAAACCGTTTCATTTTATTTTTAAATAAGTGAATTGAATAAACTTTATTAATAACTCAATTGTTACATGTGCCAACCACGGTTTGAATAAACTTTATTAATAACTCAATTGTTACATGTGCCAACCACGGTCTCTAATAGATAGAACACCAGAAAAGAACTGCTGAATTTTAATTTGGGCGACCACTCTCTCTCTCATATCGATATAGAGCAATGACTAAAATTTATTCTGATTGACTTAATGTTAAGCCTAACGCCGAACTTGAGGAAAGCTTTTCACGTAAAAAACAGCTCCGAAACGCTCAACTAATCAAATTAATTCCCAGTTAATTAAGTATACATGCCTAGATACTCGAACTGTTTATCCTTTCATCTTGATTTGATATAAAACTAAAAGTACAGAAATATATATATATTCTTTTAATTTTCTATTTTTCCAGTGAAATATTTTAAATCTATTAGATAACCAGGTGGCGATAGTGTAGGAGCCCGTTTTGACAAGTACGAGATTGTGTTTGACAACAGCTACAGAACATAAGAAATCTGTGACATTAAAATCAACGCTGGGCGTAGTCTGAACATCTGTATAACCAATTCCATTTCCTACTTTAATAGTTAACTCCCTCGTCAGAAATTTTGTTTTATGTCAGTTGTTTCTTTTTTAGTTTTTGTTTTTCTCCTAACGGTCCCAAGCGTGTCGTCCCACGCCTTCCTTTCTGATAATCTCAGTTAACCAACACAACTCCGCGAATGTGAGAGTTGTTAATAATTAGCCTACTTACTAGGCAGTACATGTCCCAATGAATGGACTCTAGTGTTGACTTTCAATAAAATCAATCACTTTCTCAATCAAATATGATTTATCTAACATTCTTCTTCGAATGAGGCTTTCTACCGACACGACAGCAGAATATGAAATAAGAGTTTTAATACCTTCACTACTAAACTGTTTCTATAGAGATTTTATCTAATATCCCTTTCTCTATTTCAAGTATACACGAGTTGTCATTAACATGGTGTTAGTAGAATTAGTCGTGGTAGATTTGATTTATTTTTTACGAACTTGAGTGGTCGTTTTTGTAGTAAAACTCTAAAGTCTCAAATTACTGTGAAATTAGATCTAGTTAAAATAATGCTTTTGAGTTATCTGTGATCAAATAAGAAAATGGTTTATGTTTGTTTATATATATATATATATTTGTTTTATAATTTTCATCAAACTTTCGCTTCCAGTGACTCAGTGGTAGGATTGAGGGCTTATAACGCTAGAATTCGGATTCGATCCCTGCGGCGGGCAAAGCATGGGTGGGCCGTTGGGCAGCTTACAACTAAGAAAGAAAAAGTACACCCCCCAGCCCAAATGGCACAGCAGTATGTCTGCGGAATTACAACGATACAAACTGGGTTTCGATACCCGACGTGGACAGAGCACTGATAGCCCATTGTGTAGTTTTGTGCATAATTCCAAACAAACAAACAAAATACACACCTCCTACGTACTGTCCTTTCATTATTAAACCACATTAGAAAATAAATCTACATGTTAGTTCCAATAAAAAAAAGTAAAACAAAACTTATGTAGATAATATCAGAGTTTGCATGAGCTTATCTATCTTCTGCATGATTTCTTTTAAAGGAGTAAACACAATAATAACAGACAACGGTAGAAAAATATGAAAAGATTACGACAGCCTACCGCGTAATAAAACGGATGTTTTGAAGGCTATTTCATTAACCCTCAGCCCATTCTTATCTATGTGTTAAATGGAGAATTGGATACTTTTGTCGGCACAACCTGGTCCACGTATGAACCTAATAGATTTCAGAAGTCCCTCAGCACAATTGCTCTGTTTATGAATTTGGCCGATTTCAGAAGTCCCTTAGCACGATTGCTCTGTTTATGAATTTGGCTGGTGCTGAGGGACTTCTGAAATTGGCCAAATTCATAAACAGAGCAATTGTGCTAAGGGACTTCTGAAATAATTGCTCTGTTTATGAATTTGGCCGATTTCAGAAGTCCCTCGGCACGATTGCTCCGTTTATGAACTTGGTTGATTTCAGAAGTCCCTCGGCACGATTGCTCCGTTTATGAACTTGGCTGATTTCAGAAGTCCCTCAGCACGATTGCTCCGTTTATGAACTTGGTTGATTTCAGAAGTCCCTCGGCACGATTGCTCTGTTTATGAATTTGGCCGATTTCAGAAGTCCCTCAGCACGATTGCTCCGTTTATGAACTTGGTTGATTTCAGAAGTTCCTTAGCATGATTGCTCTGTTTATGAATTTGGCCGATTTCAGAAGTCCCTCAACACGATTGCTCCGTTTATGAATTTGGCTGATTTCAGAAGTCCCTCAGCACGATTGCTCCGTTTATGAACTTGGTTGATTTCAAAAGTTCCTCAGCACGATTGCTCTGTTTGTGGACGTGGCCAATTTCAATAGTCCTATTTGATGATTTTAAGACACATTACGAATTCGTTATTAATACTTATGTTGAATGATATCAACAATGCAGTTTTAAATATTAGATAAAAACAGTTAAAATAATAAAATAAATCCCTTTATATTGTTTTATCCCAAAATAAGAGTGCTTAAGGTGATAACTAACAAACATTAATAGCAGATAGTTTATTTTGGTTTCACTATAAAACGTTAGTACTTAATTTCCTATTTTACAATATTTCGCGCGTAAGGCGTATTTCTGAAGTGGTGAAGTACAGGCTGTTAAAGGAGGAAGATATAATATAGGCTGATCAAAATCTCATGTCACAGTATTCTTAATAATAACGGTAAACTCTCATGTCACAGTATTCTTAATAATAACGGTAAACTCTCATGTCACAGTATTCTTAAGAATAATGGCAAAATCTCATGTCACAGTATTCTTAATAATAACGGCAAAATCTCATGTCACAGTATTCTTAATAATAACGGTAAACTCTCATGTCACAGTATTCTTAAGAATAATGGCAAAATCTCATGTCACAGTATTCTTAATAATAACGGCAAAATCTCATGTCACAGTATTCTTAATAATAATGGAAAATTTTCATGTCACAGTATTCTTAATAATAATGGTAAAATCTCATGTCACAGTATTCTTAAGAATAACGGCAAAATCTCATGTCACAGTATTCTTAATAACAATGGTAAACTCTCATGTCACAGTATTCTTAAGAATAACGGCAAAATCTCATGTCACAGTATTCTTAATAACAATGGTAAACTCTCATGTCACAGTATTCTTAAGAATAACGGCAAAATATCATGTCACAGTATTCTTAAGAATAACGGTAAAATCTCATGTCACAGTATTCTTAATAACAACGGTAAACTCTCATGTCACAGTATTCTTAAGAATAACGGTAAAATCTCATGTCACAGTATTTTCAACAATAATGGAAAAATCTCATGTCACAGTATTCTTAAGAAAGTTTACTTAACGGTAATTTTCTAAGCTGTATTTATTCCTCTTTACAAACTGAATATTAATAGTTTTTCCCATTGGTTTCACTACATAAACATATATTTTTCTCGAAAACACTGCTCCATGATACTGAGATTGGACAGGTTATTTTTGAAATCATAATGTCTTCAAATGTCATTGAGTGGTTAAACAGTTCATACATTCATTTCAAGAATTCCATAATTTCAAAGTAAAGAAAATATATCGTTTATTTCCCGAATATTGCTTTGCATTATTAATAAAAATTTACAAAAAAGTGGTTTTGCTCAAAAAAATCACATTGTCTTGTTTTGGATTAAAAATGTTTGCGGTATTTGAAAAGAAACTCAGTAATTCAGAATTTGTAATTTGAAAGTTTTCATGATTTTCATCGTTCTAAGTGTTAGTTACACACATTTTTCCAGAGGTATAGTTACAATATTTCTCTTTCTGTAAACATTTATAGTTATAATACTTCTCTTTCTGTAAACATTTATAGTTATAATATTTCTCTTTCTGTAAACATTTAGAGTTACAATATTTCTCTTTCTGTAAACATTTATAGTTACAATATTTCTCTTTCTGTAAACATTTAGAGTTACAATATTTCTCTTTCTGTAAACAATTATAGTTACAATATTTCTCTTTCTGTAAACATTTATAGTTACAATATTTCTTTTTCTGTAAACATTTATAGTTACAATATTTCTCTTTCTGTAGACAATTATAGTTACAATATTTCTCTTTCTGTAAACATTTATAGTTACAATATTTCTTTTTCTGTAAACATTTATAGTTACAATATTTCTCTTTCTGTAGACAATTATAATTACAATATTTTTCTTTCTGTAAACATTTATAGTTACAGTATTTGTGCAATACGTCGTGATATCATTCTATTTTCTTTCACTTTCGAAATGAGCTTCGTCAGTAATAATTTGCCACAAGTAGCACATCGGTATGTCTGCTGACTTACAACGCTAAAACCGGGTTTCGATGCCGTGGTTGGCAGAGCCCATTGTGTAGCCTTGTGCTTAATTTCGAACAGTAATAATATATATTTTATCATTTGTATTCAAGTAATGAAAAATACCAAAAAATGTATGCATACTTGGTATTTTATTTATTTTTATTTTACCTAGTGAAATATAATAATATATAAATATAAATTTAAGTATTTTTATTTGGTATTTTCACCCAGAAAAGCATTTTTTGCGAGATATGGGCTAAACTGTTCGGTCAGTTACTCCTATTATTCAGTTACAGTTGTCTCTAATTTTAAATTACTGAACAAAGGTAAAGCAACTAGTCTACAACACTCGCCGCCGCAAGGGTTGATCCAGCTTCAAAGCGTATAATGTAATTAATTGTTACTCTTATAACGCACTCCAGCTTCAACTGTGGAGTGTGTTCAGCAACATCACGGTGCGAAAGTTGAACCTTTGATCCGCAATCCGGACAAGTGAGCACTAGGCCCCTTCCGACCTATTAAAGTACCATTATATATTGTGGTTTTCTAACTCGTTGAACGAAACAATGAATCAGCACTGAGAAATCGTTCTTTAGGTAAACAGAAGCTTTTCTGATTCTCGATGTAGTAGACATTTTGATTTATCATTTCTAGATTAACAGATGATTTTCTGATTCTATCTCTAGAGGGAACTTTTTCATATACTTATGAGATAAACATATATCTTTGACTTTTATATATATATCAGGAAATATTTCTATCTTTACTAGATAAAAGTATTTTCTTTTGGATTCTCCGTATTGCTGGAACTTTTTTTCTACCTTTACTAGATAAACAGGTGATTTCTGACTTCTTGCATATTAGGAACTTTCCTTTCTTTACTAGATAAACAGGTGATTTCTGACTCCTTGTATATTAGGGACTTTTCTATCTTTACTAGATAAACAGGTGATTTCTGACTCCTTGTATATTAGGGACTTTTCTATCTTCATTAGATAAACAAGTGATTTCTGACTCCTTGTACATGAAGAACCTTTCCTGTCTTTACTAGAAAGATACTTTCCTATGTATGAAAAACGTTCCTATCTTTATTAGATAAATATCATTTCTGTATAGTAGGAACTTTGTTTTGTCTCTACTAGGTATCAGATGCTTTTCTCGTTTTTTGTATGTTAATGAATTTTTCCTTTTCTGACTTTCTTTTCTCGTATGAATATTAGTATTAGATTAGTTAATAAATCATTGACAAATCACAACTCACGTTTGTCGTGTGTTTCGATTTTGTATAATTTCCTTAACTACACAATTTAGACGTGACCAACAAATTTAGAAAATTCCCTCTTCGCGATGGAGCGGTGAATCCCCACCTGTGTCTTTGTATCAGACCTAATTTTCTGAATTGTCCGTGAAACATGTCTCCTCCTCCTCCACCTTCTCTCGTATTCCAGACTATAGCCACCCTGTTATTAACCACTTCTCTAGGAACACCTGATTTAGAATTTATTTTTACATCGGCACATCTCAGAGGTCAATTACAGGCTTCATTTGGTCAAGTGTAAGAAAATATTTTACGTTATGGATCAAGCAGTGGATTATTACTGGTTCATCTTTTGGTCTTTTTTTTTTCTTATTCTTCTTTCAAACATTAAGACTGAAGAAACAAATAATCTAATGTTAATTTCCAATACAAATGTATTTTGGTCACAAGTTTTAAACCATAGCTTGGTAGAATAAGTGTAGAAACGCAAAATATTGGATTTCATAAATTGCTTGATAAATCCAATGTTGGATGTTTTTAATGAGAGATTGGTAAAACAGATGTTGAAGTAAAAAATATTGGGTGTTTTAAACGATAGCTTGACAAAGCAAGCGTAAAGATACAAAATATTAGGTTTCCTAAATGATAGCTTGATAAAGCCAATGTTGAGTGTTTTAAATGATAGCTTGATAAAGCCAATGTTGAGTGTTTTAAATGATAGCTTCATAAAGCCAATGCTGAGTGTTTTAAATGATAGCTTAATATAGCCAATAATTAAGCTATCATTTAAAACACTCAGTATTGGTTTTATTAAGCTATCATTTAAAACACTCAGTATTGGCTTTATCAAGCTATCATTTAAAACACTCAACATTGGCTTTATTAAGCTATCATTTAAAACACTCAAAAAGCCAGTGCTGAGTGTTTTAAATGATAGATTGCACAAATACATATTAAAGTACAAAATATTGTAATTTTTAAATTATAGGATTTTAGAACAGATAGGGATTAAAAACAAAAATGAATGTAACATATACATTAGCAATGGCACACGTGTATAGTAAAGTGCCAAGAAACAGTTCACGTTAGGAATCAAGACATCATGAAACACTTCATGTTATGAATCAGTACACCATGAAACACTTCACGTTAGGAATCAGTACACCATGAAATACTTCATGTTGTAAATCAGTACACCAGGAAACACTTCATGTTATGAATCAGAACATCATAAAACACTTCATGTTATGAATCAGAACATCATGAAACACTTCACCTTAGAAACCAGTACACAATGAATCACTATATGTTAGAACACCGAACACTTTGCATCACTTCACATTAGGAATCAGTACACCATGAAACACTTCAGTTTCAGAATCAGAACACCAGGAAACACTTCATGTTATGAATCGGAACAACATGAAACACTTCATGTTAGATATCAGAACACCTTGAAACACTTCATGTTACGATTGGGATTAATATGAAACACTTCATGTTAGGAGTGGGATCACCATGAAACACTGCATGTTAGGAATCAGAACGCATTGAATCACTTCATGTTAGGAATGGGAACACCTTGAAACACTTCATGTTAGGAATGGGAACACCTTGAAACACTTCATGTTAG
>NW_013668694.1:60138-61417 GCF_000517525.1 Limulus polyphemus
GAAACACTTCATGTTAGGAATCAGAACGCATTGAATCACTTCATGTTAGGAATGGGAACACCTTGAAACACTTCATGTTAGGAATGGGAACACCTTGAAACACTTCATGTTATGAATCAGACATCATGAAACACTTCACTTTAGGAATCAGTACATAATTAATCACTTTATGTTACAAACCGAACACTTTGCATCACTTCATGTTAGGAACCAGAACACCATGAAACACTTCATGTTATGAATCAGAACAACATGAAACTCTTCATGGTGTGAATCAAACCACCATGGAACACTTCATGTTAGGTATCAGAACACCTTGAAACACTTCATGTTAAGAATCAGTACACCATAAAACACTTCATATGTGGAATGAGAACACCTTAAAACACTTCACCTTAGGAATCAGTACACCATAAAACACTTCATGCTAGGAATCAGAACACCATATAATAACATAGTAGTTTGGGACAACATGGGATCTATTGGTCCATCTCGGCTGTTCCATCTCTAATCCAAATGACTTTTTTTATCTTAAAGCCAGCCTTTATCATTCATATACTTATCAAGCTCTTTCTTAAACTCACTTAAGTTTACTGCCTCTGTAACATCCGAAGGCAACCCATTGAAAACGCCAACCACCCTGTTAGAAAAGGAAAATATCTTAGCTTAAGATGAACCCTTCTTTACCAAATTATATATCTGTGTCCCCATGTCCTACTATTCTCACTGCTAATTATGAAAAAAATGATGCATCAACACTATCAATTCCTTTTACAATCTTCAACACCTCAATCCGATCCCCTCTAACTCTTCTTTCTTTTTTCAAGAGAATACAATTTGAGAGATCCCTACATCTCCTCGTATGACAACCGCTCCATCCCAGGCACAATTCTAGTAACCTTCCTCTGAACCCTTTCCAACAATTCAATGTCTTTCCTAAGGTAAAGAGCCCAAGACTTAACGCAATACTCTAATTATGTCCTAACACTTGACCTATACAGTGAAATTATAACATCTTTACTCTTTTATTCTATATGTCTATAGATACAACCTAAAATCCTATTTGCCTTTCCAGTAGTAACACCACACTGCTTGGGTGGCTTTAGAGACTGATCAACTATTACACCAAGATCCCTTTCCTTCATATCACTGTTAAGGTTATTCCCATCCAAATTATATTAATAATACAAATTATAGACTTAAAATAAGACCCAACACTCGAGCGCTTTCGAATAGTTGACTATTCTTCTTCAGGATCTTTGTTCTCCTGAAAAAGAAT
>NW_013668694.1:61427-73179 GCF_000517525.1 Limulus polyphemus
GAGTCTTGTCTTAAGTCTATTACACTTTATATGTGATCCTTTGTACTAACTCTTTTACCAAAAATAATACAAATTATAATAACCCACATACATTATCTTGCATTTATTATAGTTAAAACCCATCTGTCATTTATTTCCCCAACTCACTAAATGATCTCAATCCTTTTGTAAATCAGCAGCATCCTCTTCACAGCTACCAACACCCAAAACCTTAATATCATCTGCAAATTTAAGGAATTTATTGAATATCCCTTCATCTATGTCATTGATGTAAATCAAAAAGAACAAAGGACCTAAGACTGAGACCTGAGATACCCCACTTTTGACATTAATCCAGTTTAACTGAACTCCATTTGTAACAACCCTCTGATTTCTTCCATCCAGTCACTCTTCTATCCAATTAGCTAACTTATCTCTCTCACCTGAAGTGATCATTTCTTTATACTTCATGCTAGGAATCAATACACCATGAAATACATCATGTTAGGAATCAATACACCATGAAATACATCATGTTAGGAATCAATACACCATGAAATACATCATGTTAGGAATCAATACACCATGAAATACATAATGTTAGGAATCAATACACCATGAAATACATAATGTTAGGAATCAATACACCATGAAATACATCATGTTAGGAATCAATACACCATGAAATACATCATGTTAGGAATCAATACACCATGAAATACATCATGTTAGGAATCAATACGCCATGAAACACATCATGACAAAAAAACAAAACCCTCTAACCTGAGCTCTTTTAAAAGATGTAACTTTCTTCATCAGGAGGAAACTGAGAAGAAATAAATCATGACTTATATGGTGAATAACTGTTTTCCTCTTATAAACGAATGAAACACTTTATCTAATAAACCATGAAGTATTTCTGATTAGAACTGTTCTACATAATTGATCTGTCCTGTAAAAAAGGATGCAGTAAGTTCATAAATTATGGTATGCTTTTAGACCCTGTTTTAATGTCTGTTTCTCAGAAACACTTAATGCTTATAGGGAAGACGAACAGGTGTTGGAAACCAACATTATAAACGTACAACGTTCCACGCAGATGCATTTCTTGACCTTGTTTACCAAACATGTCAATGGAAGAGAAAATCAGAAGGACGTCTTGCGTAGGCGGAAGTGGCAGTAGACCATTCGCCAACTAACAGTAGAAAAAAAGACTGCATAAGCCAAGCACTCAAGCGATTCTTGCAGAAACGATGAACGATTTTGAGCATGTCTTGGAGTTCTCAATGAATGCGCACATCATTTAATGTTCACACACTTGTGATTCATTTTCATTCATATATATATATATAGGAAAACTTCAGCGTTTTCTGTCGAATACATTAAGTAAAAATAATTTACATGAATATAAAGTCATTCATAAGAAATTAGCAAAGAAAACTAAAAATACATTCGTATGACATTAGCGCACCCTTTAACTAAGCAGTAAGTTTGAGGGCTCCATGCAGGAGTCCAATGTACTCTTTAAAAAAAACCAAAAGTAAGATATTAGCATTAAAAATTAACAGAGGGATTCATAACAAATTAGCAAGAAATGTAATAAATACATTCAAGAGAGATTAGCAACAAAAATTAGCAGATTCATTCACAAGAAGTTTGCAATAAAAATTAACAGAAACATATTTAATCTCTATATCTTTCATTGAATAATTCTTACGTGCTTTTAGTTTTCAAATGTTTAGAGCCACGAGCATTAGCAAAGTGTTAACACGGAAAATTACATTAGTCCTTGATAATTTATTGTTGTTTTACAGCAAAGCCGCACTGAATTATCTTCTTTGTCCACCACGGAATCGAATCCCGGATTTCAACTTTGTAAGTCCATAAACTCATCGCTAACCCACCGTATTATAGATACGTTTTAAACCACTGTTAAACCTTTTAACATATTGAATAGTATTCGGAAAAATAGCCTAACTGCTTTCTACAAATTAGTCTTTAAAAAACAACAGAACAAATGCTAAATTGACGTGTTGTGTTTCTTGGCGTATTTTCCAATAAATATTGCCATATACGGGGTGTCTACGTCATTGGCATTGGCACAAGTATGCTCCTTATATGGTCATATATATATATATATATGATTCATAAAGAAAGAGAACTTATAGAGAGGGATAACTATAGCACAGGTTTTCTTTTGTAGCAAGTAAACGCAATCATATTCTGCACTCGCAATATCCCGCTCGTCCAGCACACGTGTTCACGAGTTTCATGTTGAGCAATAACGCGAGCATTGCTATAATGCACATGGGTGTAATGTTTGTATGCTTGAAATACGTTTTCACTGGTTAGCCATTTTTATTTCACTACATCGTTTTTATGGGACTTGTAAAGAACATACCCTAAGATGGGTTTGAAAATTCTATCGCTATCTGTTTATTGGCTCTTCATCAAATAATATACCAAACTGAACGTCTAAATCTTACCAACCCTTCCATGTGTGGGTGTAATTAAAGTATATTTTCTTGGAAATATAGTTTTTCTACTGAAAGACAAGAATGAAGATATGTTTGATACAGTCGTCTAACTACGGGGAGGAAATATAAGAGTGTTATTTTGCCAAGAGGGAGGAAACAATACTTCTCCCCTGCGTTAAAGGTCAATCCTGTATTTTAGATACAAATTGACGTCAACAACGTAATCACCCCTTCTTGAGTCTCTCAAGATATGAATTAAACCTAACGAAGATTTTTATAATTACAAATTATTTAACACCGGACTTTGTTAGGGATCGAACATGGGACCTTTCCGTGTTAGGTGGAAGTGATAAGCACTATACAACGAGAACTACCGGAGTTATTTCTTTCACTTGAAGTGTTTTATTGTTGTCCTTTTTCTTGATGCTTTAGCCAGGCTTAGTTCGGGGGTAAACCATGGATATCTGCGATATATACTTACATATCTATATCTCTCTAATTATTTAAGAGGGCTACAATTTTTTTAATAAAACAGATTACATCAAAAGGAAGGCTAAAGTGAATTTTACACAACATATCCCAACCTTAGATGATAAAAAATAAGTGTAATTTTATGGAGAGAGAGAGAGAAAAGAAAGAAACAGCAGCCACAACCGCAGATCACTTAAGATCCAAATGAATAAAAAAAATGTTGACCGTGCAATAATTTCAAAGTAAATGAGGAGTAAAAACAAATGTTTATTACCAAAATTTCAACCTTGGCTCTTCCCTGTATGTTTGTTTATTTGTAGTTAAGCACAAAGCTACACAATGGGCTATCTGTGTTGTGCCCACTACGGGTATCAAAACCCGGTTTCTAGCGTTGTAAGTCCACTGTGATTCCCCATATGAAGAAATTTGTTTTAGTTTTTTTTTATTAATCCACGATAATAAACGAATATCAATATACAGAGAAAACAAAACAGAAAAACACAAACAAAGGCAAAAAAAGGGTACAACACTAAACATGGAACACGACCTCACCAGAAAAATCAATAAAAATATATTAGTATCAAGCGAATGTGATAACACTACACAACCAGATCTCACAAAATCAATCTCCATATGTACACTAGTTAATGATCAGTGTCGAGAAACAATATGGCTAAATGTCCAGACAAGTTAAAATCAGATGTTCAAGTTAGCAAGTACGTTAAAATCCAATGTTCAAGTACTATTCTCGAATATTACGCTATCGTTCTCTCAACATTAAAATCAGTTTCTTCGTCAAAACCAACTGTTCAAAGACTGTTCTGGAATATAACTTTGTAAGTTTCGCGATATTGAAATCAATTTCTACATCAAAATCCACTGTTCAAAAACAGTTTTTCGATATAAAGTTATCACCTATCTCTTCCATCGTCTGAGAAAAAAAAGACTGAAAAACTGTAAATTTTAGCAAATTAATAAATAAGTTAATAAAATAGTTAACACTCTTACAGAATAAAATAAAACAATCTAGAATATACTTCCACATAATTAACAAAACATAAATGATGTTTGTAATTAATACTTAACTTACACAACCTAGGAACATTTTGAAAAATTAAAAACAACAAACATCTACACACGACACAGACGAATGTTTTCTAGGTTCTCTAGTGACTCTTCACATACTATCTGTGAATCTTCTTTAAGAACTGTTTTCTAATTATACCATAATAATGAATTTCGCAACATCCAAGTACCTACGAAATACCATGAACCCAAATATTCTAACATTCAAAACATCTTTACAAATGGGAAAAGCATGTGATTTTCAACATATAATTGAATCAAAACTTTCTTGTTTCTTATTTGATTTATTCCATTTCGTCCGACTAAACGGTATAAACAAGAGAAATTGTATGGTGTAGCTATGTTAAACACTTCACGACATAAATAATGTCGGGTACAAGCTATGCTAAACTCTGAACGACCTAAATAATATCAGGTAATAGATGTCCTAAACACCGAACGACCTAACTAATGTCAGGCACCAGCTATACTATACATTTCACGACCTAAATAATGTTAGGTACCAGCTATACTATACACTTCACGACCTAAATAATGTCAGGTACCAACTATACTATACACTTCACGACCTAAATAATGTCAGCTACCAGCTATGTTAAACACTTCACGACCTAAATAATGTCAGGTACCAGCTATACTATACACTTCACGACCTATATAATGTCAGGTACCAACTATACTATACACTTCACGACCTAAATAATGTCAGCTACCAGCTATGTTAAACACTTCACGACCTAAATAATGTCAGGTACCAGATATAATATACACTTCACGACCTATATAATGTCAGGTACAAGCTATGCTAAACTCTGAACTACCTAAATAATATCAGGTAATAGATGTTCTAAACACCTAACGACCTAAATAATGTCAGGTACCAGATATACTATACACTTCACGACCTAAATAATGTCAGGTACCAGCTATACTATACACTTCACGACCTAAATAATATCAGGTAATAGATGTTCTAAACACCTAACGACCTAAATAATGTCAGGTACCAGCTATACTATACACTTCACGACCTAAATAATGTCAGGAACCAGCTATACTATACACTTCACGACCTATATAATGTCAGGTACCAGCTATACTATACACTTCACGACCTATATAATGTCAAGTACCAGCTATACTATACACTTCACGACCTAAATAATGTCAGGTACCTGATATACTATACACTTCACGACCTAAATATTGTCAGGTACCAGCTATACTATACACTTCACGACCTAAATAATGTCAGGTACCAGCTATACTATACACTTCACGACCTATATAATGTCAGGTACCAGCTATACTATACACTTCACGACCTAAATAATGTCAGGTATCAGCTATACTATACACTTCACGACCTATATAATGTCAGGTACAAGCTATGCTAAACTCTGAACGACCTAAATAATATCAGGTAATGGATGTCCTAAACACCGAACGACCTAAATAATGTCAGGTACCAGATATACTATACACTTCACGACCTAAATAATGTCAGGTATCAGCTATACTATACACTTCAAGACCTATATAATGTCAGGTACCAGCTATGCTAAACTCTGAACGACCTAAATAATATCAGGTAACAGATGTCCTAAACACCGAACGACCTCAATTATAATGTCAGGTACATCAACTATTTGTATAATCTGTTTATTATGTTAGTGACCGATTCATAATAGTACAACAATAACAAAAAAAATAAAATACAATGTGTTCATTAGGGCAGTATGTGCGTTATAAATGTAATAGTTAAATCCAACCATTAAGTCTTTTATTAGAAAAATTTATACATAATAGTTCCGACAACCTTGTGACCATTATTTATAAGAGGTTTTGTACAGCAAATCGAGCAATCTACTCTCCGTCCAGTCTACTAAACAAAGCATCTCCTAAATAATGACTTAATGAGGACAGAGTTGTCCAGTCTACTAAACAAAGCATTTCCTAAATAATGACTTAATGGGGACGGAGTCGTCCAGTCTACTAAACAAAGCATCTCTAAATAATGATTAATGGGGACAGAGTCGTCCAGTCTACTAAACAAAGCATCTCCTAAATAATGATTAATAACTCTGTCCCCATTAATCATTATTTAGGAGATGCTTTGTTTAGTAGACTGGACAGCCTAGTCTCTATCCAGTCATTATTTAGATGTTGTGTATAGTAGACCGAACAGCCTAGTCTCTATCCAGTCATTATTTAGATGTTGTGTATAGTAGACCGAACAGCCTAGTCTATATCCAGTCATTATTTAGATGTTGTGTATAGTAGACCGAACAGCCTAGTCTATATCCAGTCATTATTTAGAAGACATTTTATATATCAGACCGAAAAATCATGTCTCCATTATGTTATTATTTAGAAGAAGTTTGGTAGAATATACATAGAGCCCCCCCCCCGTTTATTTATTGTTTGTAACACATTTTGTTTAGTAGGCCGAACAAATCTGTCTCTATTAAGTCATTGTTTCGAGGGTCGTTTCAATGATCAGTGTTCATCGTTTTAACAACTGAAAGAAACTTGCATTAAGTAACATAATTTTCTTTCAGTTAAACGAGTTTAGACAAACAAAAATATTGTGTAATTCACAAGAAACTAAAGTCGTCAAGTGGAAAAATAAGAGAAAGTAAAGTAGGAGTAACAAACCAAAACCAGCGACCATTTGTTTTACCAGTTCGTTCAGTAATTCGTGGAATCACTTTCATAACTTTGCAAAACACCTGTTATTGTATTCCAGTCATTCTTTGTTTTAAGATTACAGATACACTCTGTTGAAAGTGGTAATTATTCGCCAATTCCGTTTTTGATATGGGTGGTATAGTGAACATTCTGCATCACAACTGCTTAGATAACACAAGGCGGAGATAACAAGACAGTGTAATAAAAACACAAACATTCGAACAGCTGTTTGCCCAGTTTGCAACACGTTATACTGTACAGCTTCCAATTAATATGCTTATGTAAATGGATAGGCGGATGTTTCGAAGATTGAATGCGATACGAGATAATAATGTGTTTTTATTTAACACAACGGCAGCATTATGATAACGGTTCGCTTTTTTAGTTCTTTAAGAATCGGAAATATCCTAGATAGATACTGCGACCCCATTTTTGAAATATTAACCTCATTACCATGCCTGTTAAATGCACAATTAACCAAGAAAAACTGTCAAAGGAAGACGTTGTCACTGAACTCCTAAGCTTAACCTATATTTTCGACATTAGATGAGCGTAAGATATGTTATGTTTGGTCAAAGTCCTAGTCCTAATTTACAGAAAACACCCGGGAGATCAACAGGAGAATTTTCACGTAGTAATATAAAAATGAAGTAAGAATTAGGTAGAAGAGAAAACACGTTGGTAAGACTACTAAATTAAGGAAGGTGTTGCTTACACGTATATTACATTATTCATTATATAATGTCGCATAATATGTCTGTTTCTTAAACACTCTGTACTAAGAAACACCCGAATAGCGTGAGCTTATAAGAAAATAAAGCGGGCGTATTTTCTGAAACAGCAAAATTTTAACATTATTGCGAGAATAAGTCGTATTTTTTATCGACTTTAACATGTTAAAATATCTCTTTGATTGAATTATTATCGTTTCCTGCATTATGTTTCTGTTACAAAAATTAATTGGTTCATTTGTTGCTCCAGCTTGTTTTCACAGAAAATTACTAATCTAAATTAATAAACTCAATAATTTAACTACCAAGAGAACGAACTTAACCATAAATTTTACATTTCCTGAAATTATGGATAAATTCATTCTCCAACAGAGATACAGATTCGTGCTAGAATTTAATATCAATACTAATTTCCAGTAATTATACAGAAAAATAAAGAAACTCTGTAATGAATTTGAAATATAAACTTGTTTACTACTTACTAAAGTTTTAAGTACAGTTTTTCACTTATTCTAGATTTAGCATTGCTAACCGTTGTAGAATCTATGAACATTTCTACGAAGAAACTTCTGGAGATTATTTTGGTTAAACTAGTACAACTTCTAATAGTTATACTTGTAGCCTATTATCTTCAAACTGAATACAATAGATTAAATGAAAACTCATATTCTATTCTGTCATCTTCAAATTAAACACAATAGATTAAATGAAAACTCATATTCTATTCTGTCATCTTCAAATTAAACACAATAGATTAAATGAAAACTCATATTCCATCCTGTCATCTTCAAACTAAACACAAAAGATTAAAAGAAAGGTTATATTCTATCCTGGCATCTTCAAATTAAACACAAAAGATTAAATGAAAGGTTATATTCTATCCTGGCATCTTCAAATTAAACACAATAGATTAAATGAAAGTATATCCTGTCATCTTCAAATTAAACACAAAAGATTAAATGAAAGGACATATTGCATACTGTTATCTTCAAATTATACTCAGTATATAATAATTACCTGGTTATTATATTTATCATTTTTTCAATTCTTGAATCATAACACGAAGGTTAATATTTAAAGTATTTCCGTGAACTATAAAGATTCCCAATTTTAAAATTTTTTTTCTTCAAAAGGTCTTTCCTTTATGGTATATATATATTTTTAATTGGAGAATCTGACGCCGGACTTCACCGTTGCAAGTCCAGAACTTACCACTGTACCATAAGGGGGGTCGCAATTTGCGGATCGCGAGTTCGAATCCCCCGTCACCGAACATGATTGCCCTTTCAGCCGCGGGAGCGATATAATATTTCGATCAACCCCACTATTCGTTGATAAAAAAAAAGTAGTTCAAGAGTTGGCTGTGGGTGGTGTTGAATGGCTGCCTCCCCTCTTATCTATCACTGCTAAAGTAGGAATAGTTAGTGCAGATAGCCCTCGGGTAGCTTTGCGCGGAATTCAAAACAAACAAACAAACCCACCTGGTGTATGTGAGTGAAATGCCACTGTCTGATCCAAATTTCTGCTTCTGCTCCCAGTTTGCGGATGATGGGGCTATCTGGAAGCGCTCCTACACATCAATTACAGCAGCGATAAATCTATAACCACAGTTAAATGAAATAACAAATGGAGAATCAATATAAACGCCCCCAAAACATAAATCACATTATTCAGAAAATCAAACAAGAAGAGCAAACAGCCCCTAAAATTATATCTCTATGGAACTCTTCTCCAGGTAGCCACATCAGCCTACTTCCTGAGCCTAACCTACGATTCTACACTAAATTGGACTAATCATATAAATGAAATTAGAAACAAAATCTAGCAAAGAGCGAATTATGTACGACGCCTGACTGGTAACAACACTAGAAACCGGGTTTCGATAACTTGTAACAACAGGGGCGCTACAACCGAAAACATACTCAAAATATTATAAAACTTGTATACGACCAGGAGCAGAGTAAACAAGCTACAAAATTCAACAACCACTAAAGCATACAGAGCTCCTAGATACACAAGTACAACATTTTTACATAATTACGCAAACAGCCCCCCATGTTGGCAGACAGACTTCAAAACAGATCAATAGATTACTTTCGTAAAATCTTGACAAAAATGAATCATTAGTAACCCTCACATACTTTATCATCCATGATGATTATAGAACTAAGTGTCTCTCACCACTAAATCTTGTAAACTCTTTATGTAATCTACGGCCACCTACTACTGGGCAAACCAGTAGTTAGATGTTATGTTAATTTGATTTTAAAAGGTTTTATCTATATGAAAATAGGATTAGTGCTATATGTTTTCAATTGATATTTATGGAACTGTTTATGTGAACAAAACTTTACGTTGACAATCAACGACAACAAAAAAAAAGAGATGTTTATGTCAGAAAAATCGACTTTGTACATTCATGAACATGTCCTGAAAAGGGTCACTCGTGTGTGTGAATGGCGCATGCAGTGTAGTTCATGATGTAAGAATAGGTTTACCTAGCTACCGGACCATATTGTACTGAAGAATTTATGTGATCTTCATCCAACACTCAAGAATCAAATCCATAGTCAAGGAGAGAGGTAGAGGTCCAAGTGTACCTGATCCTCCCATGTCACATGACCAAAGAACAACTAAGTAAAGGTGTATCTAATCCTCTTAGGTCACATGACCAAACAAAGATCAAATAAAGGTTTACCTGTTCCTCCCAGGCCACATGAACAAACAACGACCAAGTAAAGATGTACCTGTTCCTCCCAGGCCACATGACCAAAGAAGAACTAAGTAAAGGTGTACCTGTTCTTCCCTTAGGTCACATGACCAAACAACGACCAAGTAAAGATGTACCTGTTCCTCCTAGGCCACATGACCAAACAACAACCAAGTAAAGGTGTACCTGTTTCTCCCAGGGCACATGAACAAACAACGACCAAGTAAAGGTGTACCTGTTCCTCCCAGGCCACATGAACAAACAACGATCAAGTAAAGATGTACCTGTTCCTCCCAGGCCACATGAACAAACAACGACCAAGTAAAGGTGTACCTTTCCTCCCAGGCCACATGACCAAACAACGACCAATTAAAGGTGTACCTGTTCCTCCCAGGCCACATGACCAAACAACGACCAAATAAAACAACGGGTGACTATTATTAAGTAATAATATGTTTATCAAATATGATGAGTCTCCAATAATTGACTTATATATTTCAGCTTATGATCAATCAATATGAGAGTAACGTTGTTGTTGTTTTTGTTATAATTTTGTAATAACAAACGAATGTTTGAATACAGATATAAGATATTTTAAACACATCACGTGTGTATGGCGAAATAACAATAACAATAGCTAACCTTGGGGGGTGGGATATGGTGAATTTCTTCGGGAACTAACCCATTTCTGTCGCAACTTATAAAACGTGTTAAGCTGTTCTTTATTAACGTAACGATCAATTACTCTTGATTTGTGGTCGTGGTTCAAGATTCAATCAGCTATCTTAAAGTCAACTTTGTTTGTACTTTAGTGCTAGAATTTCATGTTCTTGAAATGAAAATGGTCCGTGCTTTTCTGCTTTATATTTTTAACCAACATCTGGTGTACACAATCAAGAAAAATACAAATGTATTTTTGCAATATGCAATGATATTTTGTCAAGTATTCTTTTGTCACTTCGATCTTCATAAGTATAGCAGAAGTTGAGTAGATTTCTAGTCAGTCATACTGAACCCTAATGAATCTCCAAGTTCATCAGGAAGTTCTATTTTATTTTGTGTTGAATCTTAAAATATAACGAACGGAAATGCTTACTTCTGTCTGAAACGACATATCAAAAATAGTTTTTTATATAAAATTATAACGAGTTGCACAATTTGTTTCAGTATTTAACTTATCCATAAAACGCAAAAGAAAACATCCATGCTGTTGATGTTCCAGCCTGAACGTCGTCTTATTCGACAGAAAACCTCCATGCTGTTGATGTTCCAGCCTGAACGTCGTCTTATTCGACAGAAAACCTCCATGCTGTTGATGTTCCAGCCTGAACGTCGTCTTATTCGACAGAAAACCTCCATGCTGTTGATGTTCCAGCCTGAACGTCGTCTTATTCGACAGAAAACCTCCATGCTGTTGATATTCTAGCCTGAACGTCGTCTTATTCGACAGAAAACCTCCATGCTGTTGATGTTCCAGCCTGAACGTCGTCTTATTCGACAGAAAACCTCCATGCTGTTGATGTTCTAGCCTGAACGTCGTCTTATTCGACAGAAAACCTCCATGCTGTTGATGTTCCAGCCTGAACGTCGTCTTATTCGACAGAAAA
>NW_013668694.1:74179-79920 GCF_000517525.1 Limulus polyphemus
GATTCGACAGAAAACCTCCATGCTGTTGATGTTCCAGCCTGAACGTCGTCTTATTCGACACGCGAACAATAGACTAATCGGCTAGGATATAAATATTAGTCGAACCTAATCTTGAACTACTGACCAATAGAAGACCCTAATCTTGAGCTACTGACCAATAGAAGAACCTAATCTTGAGCTACTGACCAATAGAAGAACCTAATCTTGAGCTACTGACCAATAGAAGAACCTAATCTTGAGCTACTGACCAATAGAAGACCCTAATCTTGAGCTACTGACCAATAGAAGAACCTAATCTTGAGCTACTGACCAATAGAAGAACCTAATCTTGAGCTACTGACCAATAGAAGACCCTAATCTTGAGCTACTGACCAATAGAAGAACCTAATCTTGAGCTACTGACCAATAGAAAGGCTGCTCTCAGCAGCAACCGCCACCACAAAGGCTATTTCTGTTGTGTTTTTTTAACCGGATTGACAGTTACTTTTATAACGCACTCACCACTGAAATTACGTATAATGTTCAGCGACGTTGCGGCATAAGCCTTGTTTCTTCCGACACGCAGCTCAGCACGCTAACCATTAGGCTTGTAAACCTTCGCAGTGTAATTATTTTGATTGAAAAGAAGAAAACAAAATCAACACTATTAGTGGAAGTTTCGCCATGAGGAAGAGAAATAAGTTCTGATTTAAGCTAAACAACAATAATTAGAGATTTGTCAGTTAGTGCCTATCACAGCACAAGCTAAGATTTATTATCAGTTTCCATACTTAAAATGTTATATGAAAGTGAATTTAAGCACATTTAAAGAAGGGAGTCTTTGCGTTGTTTCTACTTTAAATGTTTCAATGTAAAAGCGTGTTTCTTTAAAACATATTTTAGAATATAATATTTACATAAACGTTTTAGAATAGTTTCAATTTTGAAATGCGACGTGGAATATAAAAGTGAGAGTGCACTTCAAAAAATCAATAGTTTGGTTCATGAACTCTAATAAAATAGTGAAATTTTATTTATATTTTTATCTTTGTTTTAGTAACAACACAAATTTGATCTTAATTTAGAGATTTTTTAGCTCAAAGTTCAAAATTAGCAAGTTCAAAGTGAAAGCTAATTATCTATAAAATGAAGAAATTTTACAATAAATTATCTTTAAAATGCAACAGCTACAAATATATTATTTACATTTATTGTCTTTGAAAAATGCAATAACTACACATATATTATTTAAATTTATTTTCTTTGAAAAATGTAACAGCTACACATATATTATTTAAATTTATTTTCTTTGAAAAATGTAACAGCTACACATATATTATATGTATTGTCTTTGAAAAATGCAACAACTACACATATATTATTTAAATTTATTGTATTTGAAAAATGTAATAACTACACATATATTATTTAGATCTATCGTCTTCGAAAAATGCAACAGCTACACATATATTATATGTATCGTATTTGAAAAATGTAACAGCTACACATATATTATATGTATCGTATTTGAAAAATGTAACAGCTACACATATATTATATGTATCGTACTTGAAAAATGCAACAACTACACATATATTATTTAAATTTATTGTATTTGAAAAATGTAATAACTACACATATATTATTTAGATCTATCGTCTTCGAAAAATGCAACAGCTACACATATATTATATGTATTGTCTTTGAAAAGTACAACAACTACACATATATTATTTAGATCTATCGTCTTCGAGAAATGCAACAGCTACACATATATTATATGTATTGTCTTTGAAAAGTGCAACAACTACACATATATTATTTAGATCTATCGTCTTCGAGAAATGCAACAGCTACACATATATTATATGTATCGTATTTGAAAAATGCAACAACTACCCATATATTATTTAAATCTATCGTCTTCGAAAAATGCAACAACTACACATATGTTATATGTATCGTCTTTGAAAAATGCAACAACTACACATATGTTATATGTATCGTATTTGAAAAATGTAACAACTACACATATATTATTTAGATCTATCGTCTTCGAGAAATGCAACAGCTACACATATATTATATGTATTGTCTTTGAAAAATGCAACAACTACACATATGTTATATGTATTGTATTTGGAAAATGTAACAGCTACACATATATTATATGTATCGTATTTTAAAAATAGCAACAGCTACACATATATTATATGTATCGTATTTTAAAAATGTAACAGCTACACATATATTATATGTATCGTATTTTAAAAATGTAACAGCTACACATATATTATATGTATCGTATTTTAAAAATGTAACAGCTACACATATATTATATGTATCGTATTTTAAAAATGTAACAGCTACACACATGTCATTAGAATCTATCGTCTTCGAAAAACAAAGTTTTTAAATAACTTGTGTTTTTAGAATGCGATGATAATATATATAACTAAAATAGTAACATGGGAAGGTTTTTAATCTTTATTAATCTATGTAAAAATGAAATTAGGAGTGGGAAAAAATGGATGACATCACCATAAGCGTAAGGTGAGAGGTGGGTGTAAATAGTATTATGTATTCCAAAAAGAAAGGTATTTGTGGAATGGATCTGTCATCCTTCAGAGCTCCATCTCATACAGCAGTTTATATGCTAATGTTCTCTGTGTAATATGTTCATTAGTTTAAATACACTGAAAGTACCGGTACCGTCACCCTGTTGAGCAGTATTACTTAGTTTTAACACCTGCCCCCCAATGTCCAGGTTTTGAAAGCGTCGCTAGATCTGACGTCTCTTACTACATACGTCGAACAGTTTGTCATTCCCATCAGACCATTCGACTCAAAATGACTAGATGTGTTTTGCGAGTATCACGTGCGGTGGAAAAGATTTAACCTTGTAGTCACTGAGATGCCCCGCACGGCCACCGGATTCGTTTAGAACTCTACGTGAGTAGTCCAGGCAGCTCACTTAACTGTATGACAGGGGAAATGATTCTGATTGGTTTTACATTCTATAAACTTTGTATGTTTAAATACAAAATACCACAACCAAAAAAAAACCGTTTCGTAGGCGAAGCACGAGTTTTCCCTAATGTCTTATTATAATCAAATACATTTAATAAACTGATATATAGAATACTTTCAAATGTAAAAGTGGCGTCAACAAATTTTATCATTTTTATTGTTGTTTTAAACAACATTGTATAATAACGATACTGATAATATGAATACAGTCGTATATATCTAACAGATGGTATGAATACGGTCGTGTATGTCTAACAGATGGTATGAATACGGTCGTGTATATCTAACAGATGGTATGAATACAGTCGTATATATCTAACAGATGGTATGAATACGGTCGTGTAATCTAACAGATAGTATGAATACGGTCGTGTATATCTAACAGATAGTATGAATACAGTCGTATATATCTAATAGATAGTATGAATACAGTTGTGTGACAGACAATTCAATTTTAATGAAGTGAATGGGTGTTTCCTTTTCTGGTGCTTTTAAAATTTGCATTCGAAACGACCTAAGCATAAAAATCAATAGCTTGTTCTTCTTTTTTTTTTCTTGTTGTTGTTAAACGCAAATCTACACAATGGGCTAACTGTGCTTTGTCTATCGCGGGTATCGAAACCTGAGTTTTAGCGTTATATTACCCTAAGACATGCCGCTGAGCCAGCGGGGGCGAAATCAGTAGTGGGGATTGGAAAAGTTTAACGTTAAGGTAGAAAACCAATGATATAATATTGTAACAAATAATACTTAATAGTTAAGGAAAATATTTTCATTTATATATTTAATATCAATTATTGCGACATAATAATATTACTATTTCATGGTTTCTTCACGGAATTGAATTAATAATTGCAAGTCTCAGAGTTTTATTTCACTTATTTGGTCTTTGATTTAAGATATTATGTTAGTTTTCGGAATGTGTAAACCGGAGGGTAAAAGTATTTTGTTTTTAGAATTTTATTGACAAAATGACTTGAATGTTAATTATTAAGATAGAGCGAAGATGTAATTCAAGAAAAAATGTTAGAGACAGAAGGAAACTGAAAGATCTGGGCTAAATATAATGATGATCTATTAAAATAGATGTTGTAATTTCTAAAGTAATATATATATTCAATCATCATACCTAAGCTGTAAATTAAAACTCCCATCAATTTAATCACGGTTTGGGCTAAATATAATGATGATCTATTAAAATAGATGTTGTAATTTCTAAAGTAATATATATTCAATTATCATCCCTAAGCTGTAAATTAAAACTCCCATCAATTTAATCACGGTTTGGGCTAAATATAATGATGATATATTAAAATAGATGGTGTAATTTCTAAAGTAATAAATATTCAATCATCATCCCTAAGCTGTAAATTAAAACTCCCATCAATTTAATCACGGTTTGCATACATCATTCAGTCCAAGAATTTAACAAAAATAAAAAAGTGAGGGACGCATTTTTGTGGTAACGATACACGAGCCACGGACTCTCGGATTCACGCTAACTACAAGGGTATGACTAGCCCTGTGTGATGAATACTTTATACAACTGTTGTTGGTGAACTATTGGCTGGAGGATTAAAATCAATAATATAGTAAAATCAGACACCAGAGTACTTAATGTTTAATGCTATCATGAGGTAAGTTTAACATACCTCAGAAGCTGATTAGAAGTAGAAAACTTCTATTAACCCCATCTTTAAAATTTACAGCACATGAACACTGAAGTTAATGAACATTACATAGAAAAGAATATACAATAAAATTTAAACCTACGGGTTTCAGTTTATATATATATATATATATATTACTACGCAAACACAAGTGTAAAACCACGGGCGCAGCCTCCTGAAAGAACTGAATAATTAAGAACTTATTCTACCTCCCCTTGATCTACCATTTAACTACGTAACGGACATTAGCCCTCACAAACGCTTAAACTACAAGAGACCATTTTGAGATGTATCCCAGAATACCTTAAATGGACAATATCTTTCTCAGCCTTGCGCACGTGGCTTTAACAAAAAATTGTATTTTCAAATTCTCTTCGATCTCGGTGCTTATATATATATTCTTTCACTGTGGGTAAACCACCTGCTTAGGATGTTTTTTTAATGAAATGCAGATTGTTAGTTAAAAACAACCAACGCAGTAAGAATATATTTATCCAACATCTGCTTGTTTTTTTACGTAGTAAAAATATATCCAAGATCTACGTAGTATACTTTTAATTGTGCAACAATATAATGTAACCGTACTTATTTGCTGTTCTTGTTAAATATTATTTAGATATTAGACTAGTACTAATAATAATTCTTTAAATTTCAAACAGCCTTAAAACAGAAACACCACGGGGATATTTACTTCAGCCACTGAAAGTGGACGGAGGTTATGTTTTCACACCGTGTGTGTGTTTGTTTGTGTTTTTGTCAGCAAGATTTCTCAAAAATGGCTAAATAGATTTAGACGAAAATGGGTTTACGTTTGGATTATGACCAAATATAGAAGCGATTACTTTTTGGAATGTCAAGATTAAAGCTTAAGGTCACAGCAAGGTCGCAAATTTCTAAAAAATCCATATCTGTTAATATGGGGACAGATTTTTCACACTATTTTTGCTCTATAACTCAGTCAGAAATAATCGGATTTTGATAAAACTTGGTGGACATATGTAGAATATTATTCCTCATAGTTCTGCCAAAAATGGTTTGTGTCCGTTGATAACGACGAGCAAA
>NW_013668694.1:80186-87025 GCF_000517525.1 Limulus polyphemus
TTTTGCTCTATAACTCAGTCAGAAATAATCGGATTTTGATAAAACTTGGTGGACATATGTAGAATATTATTTCTCATAGTTCTGCCAAAAATGGTTTGTGTCCGTTGATAACGACGAGCAAACGGACATATTTTCGTATTTTTTTACAGCCGAATATGATCAACGCTGCGTGGCGGATATATGCACCTTAGTGAGTGCCCTCTAGTGTTAAATATTTGGACGTATCGTGGGCTAAAAATTCCATGATCAGTGAGTAGTCTATGTAATACACACAGGTCATGTCAAGTCACTTATTTGATCGGTTAGTCTAAGCACTGTGTGAGTCTGGCTATATTTCCAATGTTACAAGTTGAGTGACAAATATGTATTATACCAAGCTTTCGACTGAGTTCACTAATACTTGATAAACTGATACGAATAGATACATAAAGAATAGGCAGAATGCTAGATTTTTATTTATATTAATTGTAAAATACAGCTTTTTTATTGGTCGTATATATACATATATATATATGGATGGGCTGGCTTACAGTCCTAATTTCTAACTTAAAGGAGTAAAAGATTATATTAAATTTTGGAGCTTAATACAATTGTTTCTACACTATTTAATTAGTTTAATAAGTAGTATATTTCTTATTCCTCAATAATTATTTTTATCATCTCTTAATCCTGAAAGAATCTTTTTTAAATCCCAATACAAAGCATTAACTTGGTACATAAAACTGAATCAGTCAAATAAAATGCTACTGAAGAGTTACAACTGATAAGGAAAAACACATAATATATATATGATAGTTTTGTTACTCGAGCTCAGCAGCAAAACTCTCGAAAACTGATTTAATAATGGAAATCATACTAACTGAAACACCGTACACGAAATGTAAAAGAATTTGTTTGCTTGTTTCGGATATTCGCGCAATGTTACACAATGCTAGCCTTCACTAACCTTGAACTGATAGACTAGAGCACCTACCACTAAATCTTGGGCTACTGCTGCTTAACCAAATAATAGAATAGTGGACTATTTGTGCTCTACACAAATGGTATCGAAACCGGGTTTTTAGCGCACTGTTTATTTTCTTCTTAAAGAGGTTTTTAGTAAGTTTAAATGTGATATTCATGTGAGGAATAACATGATGGATCTTGTGAATTTTAAATTTGGAACGGTGTAAATACATGACAGTAAGTTACGTTTATTGCATGAAATGTTGACACGAGAGTAAGTTATTCATATTGCATTAAATGTTGACACGAGAGTAAGTTATTCATATTGCATTAAATGTTGACATAACAGTAAGATACTCTTTTTGCATAACATGTTGACAAGACAGTAAGTTACGTTTATTGCATGAAATTTTGACATGACACTAAGTTACTCTTATTGTATTAAATGTTGAAATGACACTAAGTTACTCTTATTGCATTAAATGTTGACATGACAGTAAGTTACCGTTATTGCATTTCGATACAGCCTTTCTTAATTTTGCACTGATAAACTAGTGAGAAGGCAATTATTCAACAGTTCTCACCGCCAACTCATAGGTCACTTTAATCGAAAAGTGAGATTTGATCGTCACTTTTATAACTCACCCATGTTCTCAAAGCACTTGACGCGTTTTTAAAGAAACGAGACACGAACTACAGACCGTTAAATTTACAGTGAGAGAGAAAATAAAACCAGATAATTTACCCTTTATTAATACAACTTCATGACCTGATCCGCTTCAGAAAGAAGACGTTTGTTGTAAGAAACATAACCCTCTGAAACCCACAATTCTGTAGAAAGAAAGTGCATAATTTCCCGAACAGGTTATTGTGAGTGAAGAACTTAAAAGAACAACAGAGGAAAAACAATTGCATGAAAACTGAATTATCTTAAGGAGGTACTCCGTCAAGAAAGACATTTTACTCGGTCTGAAGTGCCGACAAAGATATATTTTAAACAGCGCATGTATAAGCACTAAAATGTTATACCTGGTCTAACGAATTAGTCAACTAACTTTCAGTATGAATGGGAAATGTAGACAGTCTGAGGGCATTATCTAAGTTGTGACAGCCAAATGAAGCTTGTCTCATTGGAAATTACTATCTCTTTCACATTAAGCTCGTAACTCATATAGGTGTGGCTAGGCATATCAAAGCACATGTAAGTCATACATTATGTATGTGATGGTCGACGTTGTGACGTGGTAAATACAGGATAGACCACATCCTTGGAACACAGCATAAGTACATACTTGCACATGGGGGGGGGGGCGATTTTATCCCATTACTCATTGCGCATGGGTGACACGTTGTATTGGTAAAGCCTATATTGCAAGGATGTGTTGAAAAGAGACTCCAAGCGCTATTCCGCTGAGCAAGAAACGCTCAAATGATTGAGATATTATAGCTTGAGGCCATACATAAACCATATACGATTCTTATTTTTATGCTCACTTTTACATTATCCTTACAGTGTATGCTTTTCAAACAAATTCAAATTTCAGCATACACTGGTTGACTTCTTTGTAAACATAATTTCTCATTCTCGGTCAGGATCAAGATTTCGATGTTTGATCTTTGAACCAATAAATTTTTAATTTTGTCTTGAGTTCTTTCACGTGATTACACAGGTTCGTTGGTAACTTTAATTTTGTTTACATTTACTTATTCCTGTGTTGGTACATATCAAAACATTAATCCAAGACTTCTGAGCTTTTCTTGGTCAAAAGACCAACCACTAATGAACAGCTAAAAGTACAACCCAAACAATCATTTGTCCCCCAGTGGTGAAAATATTAAATATTAAAAATATTAATTTCGCCTGGTTTTGTTATGCTGTCATTGGAGTAGCTCATATACATATGTGCAGTTCATAATATATATCAATAAGCATCATGTGAATTGTTTTGTCTCCGACCTTCGCCTGTTACCACCTTAAACTATAATGAAATATTCAGTGAATTTTCTACAAAATTAGACATGAAATACACTGAAAGAGAGATATTCAAATGCCACAAGTGATAAACTTTCGTTCGTACATAACTCGTACTCTCTAGAGCTTCCTTTAATTGAAAAAGGCTGGTACTTTCTCTCGAATATGTGCACACACACTCCCCCAACTAAATAGGCTTGTTTCAGCCATATATTTTGCTCTGCTTGCGTGTACTCGCAAGAATCAGCTATACGATGACTTAACAAAAACGTTTGGTATCGGAAATTTTTCATTTATGTCGTGTTGCAACGAAAAGAGAATAAATCAGTTCTTCATTAAGTGGAACGATAATAAATTCAGAATATGCTGCAAATGACACTTGACCACACAGCAGAAATCAAGACATCAAAAGGTAGGTTGTTGTTGCTGTTTTTGAAGTTAAGCACTAAGCCACACAATGGGTTATCTGTGCTCTGGCCACCACTGGTATCGAAACCAGGATTCTAGCCTTTTAACTCCGCAGACATACTGCTGTGCTACTGGGGGGGGGGGGTAAAAGGTAGGAAATTTTGTATTGGAAACTTGGAATGTCATGGAAAGTACATGCAAGAAGCAGGAGCAATGTACCCGATTTTGTTTTGATTAAAATAGCTTTAGCAAATTTTTATTTTTTCGCACATTGTTATTTTTATTGATTTGAATCAAAATATGTAGTTAGGTAAAGATATCATTTTGATTTTTTTTTTTGCAAAAAAAAAATCATGATTGATATGGTTGATTTAATAAAAAAAACTCAGGACATTTACAGCCATTTTCATCAGAGCAACGCCGGGTAGTCTGCTAGTATTTTCATAAGGCGCCTTAGAATGAGTGAAATAGTATCATTTGGGTGGTTTAAGAGACTATTAAATGTAACCTATTTCAGAATATATATATGCTGACCTAAAAGAGCCAGTAAAAGTATACTAAATGATCACCGAAGAGAAGGACTAAGAAACTTGAAAATTAACTCTTTTTTTTTTCATCCTCTTTTGTTTGTTTGTAATTAAGCACAAAACTCCACATTGGACTATCTGTGCCCTGCCCCCAATGGTATTGAAATCCGGTTTCTAGCGTTGTAAGTCCGCAGACATATCACTGTGCCAGACAGCAGCACCCTACCACCCACCATCGAAGGAATTGACTGTCACTCTTATAAGACACCCACATCTTAAAGTGAGGGGAATATTTTGTGGTATAGTACGGATTCGAACTCGATTCGCCAGCTCCGAATCCAGAGCTCTTAACAAGGCCACACCCGCGCCCATTAACGGACGATGGATAATGAAACGATAATTCTTTTGCTATTACACGACATCGTTCTTTGAATAGGTTCTCCTAAAAACTTTATAAAAGACTGTGATATTTCTATTGTTCTCAAACATGCTACCTGAGTAATTCCGTGTGCTTTTTTTATTATCTCTTTTTTTTTACTCTAAAATATGCATTAAATACTTGCATCAATAACAGCACAGATGCTACAACTTCAACTAGTTATGAATATAAGTTGTAAAAACAACTAATAATACTCACCATTACTAATATGTTAAATAAGTTGTGAAATACAACTATTTAATCTAGTTTTATATGAAAGGTGTTACTGAGTCTTTAAGCTATTTCTATTGATAAAACTAAAATGTTTTGCTTTTATAATTCCTTAAAAAGTTCATTCAGCATGGGTTTCAAGTACTGCATCATCTTTATTCTTGTTGTTTTAGAAGGTTATTGATCTCATAGGTTAAAAAGGAACAACTTTAACTCAATATATATATATATATATATATATATACGCAAGGAACTACTAAACCAGAAATATAAAGATTGTATTGTTTGTTGTTAAGCACAGAGCCACACAATGAGCTATCTGTGGTGTGTCCATCACGGGTATCGAAACCCAATTTTAGCGTTATAGACCTTCATGCATATCGTTGAGCCATATTGGGACTGATGTTTTTTGCACCATCTCTTAATATCCTTTAAGGTATATTTAGTTGTTTGCTGAAATATATTCATAAAAATATCTTCTGCGGATTTTTTAAATAAATCAATAATAATATTTTTCTTTACATTTTTTTTTCTCAACTTATAACACCTACGTAACAACTATTAAAACTTTGAGCTCTCTAGAATTAATCTTTTTGCCTTTAGTTCATGAAAATGCTGTTTATTTTAGGTTTAATAGATCCTTTATTACCATTTTGTATTATGCTTCAATTATTTCTATATTTAAATTTCGAGAGAGAGAGAAAAAAAGGATTAATATTCAAAGAAGTAACGAAGTTATTTTAATTTGATAAGATTTTCAAGTCAGATATTTTTCAACTTAATGCAGATAAAGTACGTTTCACAAATTCGTTTTTGTTTTTTTTTAAGTTACGAAATTTTAATGACAAAGATGAACAGATTCAAATTAGAAATCGTTTAATGATATTTTATCTATTGGTTGCATCTCTATTCAAACAGTAAAACGGATTCATTGTAGATGATACAATCAATCAAAATAACCTTAATAAAGTTGTATAGTAAAATAAAAATAGTTAATTGTAGTATATAGGTGTTTTTCTATTTATAAATACCTTAATTTGGAGTTGTTTAAAAGCGGAATTTACTTAGTTAATCTCTGGACTCTTAGTTTATCATTAGCCCTTGTTAAGGGCGTGTTTCAGTACACATAACAATATATAACTTAGAACATCAACAAGATCATAAACTCATTTCTGGATACGCTGATTCATTCCGGCGACGGTAACTTTAAATATGAAGTAAACCATAAAAAACCGTCTACTGCCTTGTATGTTAACTTAGCAAGCTTTATACCAACTATTTTAAAATAAAATTGAACTAAGATATTATTTCATAGTGCCAATATAATTTCAAGTTTCATAAATAATTCCTTTGCAAAAATGTTTTTTTCATACATGTCATTGATCAAATATTATTTGAACAAACATTATTATTTTAATAACCCATCTACATGTGAGGTTCCTAAGTACCTTTAATTATGACTTTGACATATATTGGTAAATATCATCTGAATATAAAACATCAGCTTCGAAGTAAACTTCATTGGGTATATCCTCAAATACGGTTGAGATGTATTTCTAAGCCTAATTGTCGCCTACGATTTTTAGATTTAAGAATCGTATTTTTCCACTGAAATCATCAAGTGTTGTTTATAGATTTACCTGTTCTTAATTTCAACAATTTTATATTGGTTCTAATAAAATAATACTGTTAGCTCGTATGATGAAACACGCACATTTAATGTATTCGAATATATTGAGTGTACTGGAATACGTCCTAGATAAACGTGACGTAGTCGTCCACTAAAATTGGTTTAATATCTTAACAAGGGCCAATGATAAAACCATTAACACTGTGCTGTGACAAATGCTTATAGTTGAATTTGCTTGTTTGTTTTGTTAATCACAAAGCAACACAATGGGATATCTGTGCTTTACGCACCGCGGGTATCGAAACCCGGTTTTTAGTGTTACAAGCCTTTATACTTACCGCTGGTTACAAGTAAACGTTTTATTATATTAACTGAAGGAAAAATGCATTTCACATTAACCAAATATAATTGCATAAGTTGCTAGCTGTGGTGCACACACCACGGGGATCTAAACCCAAAATTCAGCGCTATAAACCGTTATTTATAAAGATAAAGACAAAGTTAGATGGATTGGCGGAAATAAGAGTTCATGCAGTAAAAAACATGTTGTAAACGATTTTAAGGGATATGACAGACAGTATTCACTGACTGACAATTTATCAGAACCATCCGCAGACAAGCATTATGAAGGACAATATTCACTGAATGTCAGTTAATCACAAACCATCCACAGAAAAGCATTGTTACAGACAATAGCCACTGACTGTC
>NW_013668694.1:87100-88735 GCF_000517525.1 Limulus polyphemus
CAGAAAAGCATTGTTACAGACAATAGCCACTGACTGTCAGTTAATCAAAAACCATCCACAGAAAAGCATTGTTACAGACAATAGCCACTGACTGTCTGTTGACTACAAACCATCTACATTCAACCATTGTGACAGGCAATATTCACTAATTGTCAGTTAATCACAAACCATCCACAGATAAGCACTTTGACAGACAATATTCATTGACTGGCTAGTAATCACAAACAATCTACATTCAAGCACTATAACAGAAAATAGTCACTAACTGGCTGTTAGTCAATGTGCAGTGCTAACTTGGCTAAAGTATGTCCAGATTACTTGTGAAAGGACTCACTAGATGGGGAAATGTGAACACTAGATTATGTGACACTTGAATAAAATTCTGCAGCATTTAGTTTACAGGGAAATGAAAGATTGTAAAATCTAGATGAAATGAAAGAGATAATGCCTGTCTCATGAAGAAAATCACAGCTTACAAAAATTTGTTTTCTTTACATACGTGATTGTTGTCTGCACAGTGTTGAAGAATTATTGAAGACATGTACAAGTTTGTGGTTCTTCAGGTGTTTCTCTGATCTGTGCATTTAAACTATGGACTAACAACTAGCATCAACTCTAGCCGTAAGAAGTCCAAACAGCATTACAAAGATATCTAACCAGGTGAGAAGAACCACAGGATCATATGTGGCTCACCCAGAGATTTCGATTAATATGGGAACAATAGGACCGTGGTTACAATAGACTACAGTTTAAGGCCCGGGGAAACAAGGTCACCATCAAATGTTCAATCAAGGACTTCTTGCTTGAACAGAGGAACGCGGTCATTTGTGACTGAACGGAGTTATTAAGGGCCTTGTCTAAGTGAGAGCATTAGCAACTGGATACTAAGTGGTCAAGTAATCTACAAATATCATATTGGTCAACTACAGGTTCGAAAAGCAGCTTGGGAACATATAGGCTGTGGGAATACTTTGTATTAAGTTTCTAACTTTGTCTCAGAATGTCTTTTGATCCGTATCAATACAAGCTCCAATTTTGTCTAGTAGATTAGTTGAAAGAAAGTGGATGTTGGCATGAGTTCGAAACCATTCAACTAGCGTCAGCAACATCTCTTATCAAGACTTAACCAACAATTATCCTCTCAAAAACTATAAGATGCAACAATAACCATCGACAGATCACATATCCGCCATAGTTCAGTGGTGTAACATCACCTTTTAGTAGTCATCCAAACTAAGAATCCGTCATCCGTGTGACATTACCTTTTAGTAGTCATCCAAACTAAGAAATCTATCAGTCGCGTAACATCACCTTTTATTAGTCTTCCACGCTAAGAATCCATCAGCCGTGTAACATCACCTTTAGGTAGTCTTCCACGCTAAGAATCCATCAGCCGTGTAACATCACCTTTAGGTAGTCTTCCATGCTAAGAATCCATCAGCCGTGTAACATTACCTTTTAGTAGTCTTCCACGCTAAGAATCCATCATCCGTATAACATTACCTTTTAGTAGTCTTCCAAACTAAAAATCCATCAGCTGTGTAACATTACCTTTTAGTAGTCTTCCAAACTAAAAATCCATCAGCCGTGTAACATTACCTTTTAGTAGTCTTCCAAACTAAAAATCCATCAACT
>NW_013668694.1:89735-109647 GCF_000517525.1 Limulus polyphemus
CATCAGCCGTGTAACATTACCTTTTAGTAGTCTTCCAAACTAAAAATCCATCAGCCGTGTAACATTACCTTTTAGTAGTCTTCCACGCTAAGAATCCATCATCCGCATAACATTACCTTTTAGTAGTCTTCCAAACTAAAAATCCATCAGCCGTGTAACATTACCTTTTAGTAGTCTTCCAAACTAAAAATCCATCAGCTGTGTAACATTACCTTTTTGAAATTTTTTTAATTACCTTTTAGTATTCTTTCATGCTAAGTAATGTTTATATATATGAAAATAAATCAAGAATTTCGAAAGGTTTGTGTAGTTGGAGAATAGTGAAATCTGTTTACTGGTTTACTTCGTTAACCATAAAATAACCAAATACTATAAGCTCGTTGCTTCTAATAAATGAACATAATAGTAATTGTTGAATTTGTTTAGAAAATTTAGGATAAGTTGAACTAACATATAGAAAACAACATCAAATAACTTTTATTGGTTAATTATTGTTTCCAAACAGCTCTTAAAAACTTCTGTCTCATTCATATTTCAAGAACTTACAGCTTAGATCGTTTCGACTGACTCTTTATCAGTACGTAAGTAATTAAGACATTTCAGTCTAATTTTTTGGATCCAGTAAATAAGCTATATCTTGATTAATTCAAAAGTGGTCTCATAAGTAATTAAGACATTTCAGTCTAATTTTTTGGATCCAGTAAATAAGCTATATCTTGATTAATTCAAAAGTGGTCTCTTCGGTTATGTTGTTGTTAGAAGTACTAAAGTAATAGTAGAAAGGAATTTAGGGTTATGTTTCTGATAAGACTCCTATCTCTTGAATTTAGTGTCGTGTTCCTGATAAGACTCCTATCTCTTGACTCCATTAAAGCTCCTCTCCCACCTGATTATTCGCCTGATTACCACAATCAAAAGGACGGTTTCAATCGGAGCAGTTTGATTTGTTCGGTAAACTTACAGTTTCCTTTATCAATCCCAGCTTCATGGTAAGCTATCTTCGATATCACACGTACTGTCGTGTACATACGAATTGAGACACCAACAAAAACTTTTATATTACATTCAAAATGGATAAGAAATATAATGTGTCTTAATCTTTTGAATATATTCAGATCACGTTATATAACTGTAATGATACTTTGGCCATTTTGTTCTCTCGACAATATTTAAAACTAAAGTGTCTCTTAAACGTCAGCTAATTTTAATAATCTGGAACAACACTGTTTTTAAGTATTATTTATAATGTAATTTCCATATTTGTTTAAACACTCAATGCGGCTACAAGTAGCTTATTGAGAATCATTAATGAAAATATTTTAAGCAATATATGCAACTGTAATTATATCAAGTCCAAAAATCTTAATTTCTGTCACAAATTCCACAACGAACGTTCTACATACTTAGAGAAAAACAATGGAAAATAATGCGAGACAAAAGTCAAGACAGTTTACTGTGTATCAAATATTGAAATAGCAAAACAATGAAGACCTGTCTGCGGAGTTACAACTCTAGAAACCGGGTTTCGCTACACGTGGTGGGCAGAGCACAGCTAGCCCATTGTGTAGCTTAATTACAATCTGCAGTGACAGCTGTTTCAATCAAACACAGTTACTAGATTATCACACTTAGTTCGAAATTAATAAACTAAGCTGTAGTGATAATTATTTTAATCAAACTATGTTACACAGAAACTAGATTATCAAACAATGTACTATTCGTGAATAACCTGAATATCAAAGGTTATTTTTTTAATATGTTTGTTTGTTTGAAGTTAAGCACGAAGCTATACAATGAACTATCTGTGCTCTGCCCACCACGGGTATCGAAACCCGGTTTCTAGCATTGGAAGTCCGCAGACATACTACTATGCCACTGGGGGTTCATTTAATATAAGGCGATTTGTTTTTATTATAATTTACAAAACTGGACCTTGTCAGTACATAATTATGATAGATTATAAAAGTAGCTATGTTTAATATCTCAGTTTATGTGATGAATTTACTTATCATTAAACTGAGAAACCAAGGCTGAAGTTGTGTCTCAATTCTTCCTTGTGTCTGACAACGAACTGAGAAGTTTCCTTGAGTTGGTATAGCTAATTCTAACTTATATATTCAATTGTATTCGAACTAATTTTATAAGCAAAGACAAGCAACCAACAAAAAGGTGGGTAATGTATTCCTGAGTTTCTTGTTGTTTTCTCAATGCAAAGCTGCACATTGGACTGTCTACACTCTGTCCACCGTGGGGAATCGAACTTTGGACGTTTCAGTTTTAAACGTGATCTGCTAATGTCATACGTGATGTGTTGATGATAGTTCTGCGCATATGTTATTAACTGTACTTAAGCAACCTTGCGATAATCCGCAGAAAAAAGAATAATTTGATGATATCTCACGCGATACGGTAATTGATGAGATCTCACGCGATAGGGTAAGATCTTACCTTCCTGAAGGCTAAATACTGAGTACAAGATATGAATTTTAGTATAATAGAATCATTATGAGCTATTTTGTTTTTCTTGGGGAGGGATAAGTATACACTTGTCTAATAAAGTAGACCAGTTTTATAAAGGTACACCTTCAAATAACAAAAACCTGAAATAAAAGTCGTAGATAGGACTCTAAATTCTAAATAACTGGATTAGTTCCAAGCGGAACTTATAAATTGTTGAGACTAGCCTTAAGTGTCATGATAGTTGGAATAAAACTGCGTTCATTAAGCCCCCTTGTGGTACTTCATGCGACTCATTGTTCTAATGCTTCGTAACACCTGGGGATGACGAAATCCTTTGTGTCAACTTTGTCTTCCAGCGTTTGATCCACATGTAAACTAATGTTATAACTTAACGTCTGACGTGCTGTGAGATACAAGGCACTCCAGGGGATACCTGCCTTCTGCAGTGTTCCTGGTGCTACCCATTTCCGACTGTTGTTGTTGTTGTAGTATGTGTCTGGACTTCATAACTGTCTTCTGCACGCCATGGGAGCTTTTGTAGAAAGCTCCAAAGTAGGGCTCAGTATATAAGTCACTGTGTCGCACACCAATGTAATTCGTAAGAAAACTCCCAGATGAATATTTCTGTGTCGCACACCAATGTAATTCGTAAAAAAACTCCCAGATGAATATTTCTGTGTCGCACACCAATGTAATTCGTAAAAAAACTCCCAGATGAATATTTCGAATTATACCATGCAACCAGGAAACATTTCAGATTCTTTTAAACTAACCTAAAGTACAGCCATTACAAAGTGAGTTCATAATTCAGTTAATACGATAACTCCTTTATGGGCCTTCTTGTGAAAAATGACTTGCATACCAGAAAAAAGAAGCGATTTAATGAAATAAAAACAAACTTTATATGGTACAATCTGTTCCGTCATTATGGTATTATCAATTAAAAAGCATGCATTATCTTACTCGTTTTCCAGGGTATTTTGTAATCTGTTAGAATTGGACGTACTGTATTTCATCCAAGTCTGTAATTCATAGAGTCATTTTAATGTAGATTTTAGGTAAAAACGTGGAAATAACACACACTACATCATAAAAGCTATGTATTGTCAGTAAATAAACTTTAGTATTGTGTACGCGATATTAAGCTAAGAAACGTTAAAAGGAGGTTCCTACTACTGCCACCTGGCGATTGAGTAGATTCAGATATTTCAGTTAAAATATTTGTTTGCGTATTTTTGTGATTAATTTTCATTTTAGTTATAGAACAGAAACTTTTAATTTATTAATTTTTATCTCTATGTATGCATATACTTAACAATTAAAGCACGTGTTTGGAGATTTCTTGTTTAAAGTATGTGGTTGAATCTCCAAACACATTCATAATAAGGAAGTATTCAACCACATACTTTAAACAAGAAATCTCCAAACACATTCATAATAAGGAAGTATTCAACCACATACTTTAAACAAGAAATCTCCAAACACATTCATAATAAGGAAGTATTTCTCAGTTAAAGTAAATGGTTGAATGTTCCTTGTTAAAATACATGGTTGGAAATTTCCTTACTATGTGTGTTTGGTTTTCTGGTTAAAGAATCGGGTTGCAAATTCCTTTTTATGTTTATATTTTTGTAAATTTCCTGGTTCATTGGTTAAAGAATACGGTTGGAGATTTCCTAGCTTAAGAACATGTTTAAAGATTCCCTGTTTAAGTGTGTGTTTGCATGTTTCCTGAAGAAATATGTGGTTGAGGGTTGGTTTCTTGGTTGAATATGTGATCGGAGATTTGGTGTGATTTAGGCAACAGGTGTGAATAGTGCATAGGTTGTTTAAGACTTGCATTGCCTGTGTAGAAGACCAAAACCAAATTCACACTCCAGTGAGATCATTGGCTTTAAAACAGAAACTCTCGTTTACTACGACTTGATTATTACAAAAATAAAAACAGAATAAATTTTTTCATGTAAAAGTTGTATCTCTAAACTTGAAAGATTTTCATAAAATTCTTTATTTACTCGGAATTTTCAATTATAAAGATATACAATATTGAACGTGAGCTCTGTAAAATACATAGTTCATCGTTAGGCACCCAAAACCAAGTTATATTATTTAAAATGCTTACTTAATAGGCTACACTCCTGTGAAGTTGTCGTCAAATAACGTACCGAACTCATCCATTCTATCCATGCTCTTTAGATTGTTTGTTTTACTAAAGGCATCCATAACTTTTACAATCTACATATTCGTTTTAAAAGCGTGACCTGTAACCTGTCATGGCTAAATAATTATTTGTAGACCCTGGTCAACACAGAAAGACTTAAGATGTATTATTACCACTGGACATCAGTGACAAACAAAGCATGTTTTAGAACAGCATGGTCCAATTGGCGGGCCGCATCCTTCTCCACGACTGATTCTATCTGATTCATCATTAATCACGTAAGATTTCAGATTTATGAAATTGAATATAAATTTCAATAAAAAACTCCAGCTCAGCTCTTCATAGGTAAAATACTGGACCACCCTGCTTTAGAACATTGATAAGCTTGATAATCAGAAACGAAACTTTTAAATTCAACATGGCTTCAACACTTTCAGATGATATATGTTACATGTCAAATGATATATATGAGCTGACCTCCTTTCATTGTAAACTATAAATACTTAGTGTTTAGACACGCAAAGGTTCAAGTTGTTACCCAATAAAATATTTGTTTACTAGCCTAAAGTGAACAGGTTTTTCTTTTCTTTTTTCTGTACATGAAGAACAAGATTTTGCTACTGTTTTTTTTCCTTTGTTCCCAGAATTAACCTCATCCAACCAGCGAGAATGTAATGTAGTTATGGTTAAGATATATGTCCGTCACCATAAGTTCTGTATAAAGAAATCAGTATTAATGGGTGTGCTGAGACGCTCTATTTTGTGACGTTATTTACATCTGCTTAAACGGGAACTGAAAGGAGGGTGATTTATAACGATTACAAGACTTTTTTTTACCGGCAGGTTTTCTTTCCTTAGGCGTGGGAATGTTTCTTACACAGACAAAAGTGAAATAATCTAAACACGTGAATGGTCTTTAGAGGTTTAATATATTCAGCATAAGTTATATTTGACATGATGAAAAGTTAAAGAAACTGACTAAGGCCACTTTTTCGATGATTACGTTATTCGTTTTTGTCATTTCTCGAAAAATATATTTCTAGAACTGAATGCAGGTAAGCACTTTTGAAAACTTGCTGGTGTTTTAAATAAAATGATAAGCTGTTGTTGTTAAGCACAAATGTGTACAAAGACTATCTGGGCTCTGCCCACCAGGGGTTTCTAGCAGTATAAGTCCGCAGACATACCGTTAAGCCACTGGGGGGGGGGGGCAAAACGGTAAATAAGTAATTTAACATTTTGTTTGTTTGTTTATTTGTTAAGCACAAAGCTGTACAAAGAGTTATCTGTGCTCTGCCCACCACGGGTATCGAAACCCGGTTTCTAGCAGTATAAGTCCGCAGACATACCGCTAAGCCACCGGGGAACTAAGACTTTTGCATATCTCCCTTTTGTGACACTAAACTTTCAAGTGCAGCCAAAAATGTGTATCATTGTATTGTTGCTGCTGAAACAGAAACTGTTTTGTTGTTCCAAATTTCACATACTAAATACTTCAATGTGGTAAAACAGTAAAAGTTTAATTAAAGAAATAAAATATGAGTAGTAAACAACATATATATATATTGTCTCTGTTACACGGTCCTGTGTGAAACACCATATCGTTCACAAGAGAGATGTCCAATGAGAGATAAGACGGGTATTTTGAAATCAGAGAAAACGTGGGTGTGAGCACGTGAGGTAGTTATTGCTACAGGCGTAAACGTCTCTCGGGAGCATTTGTCTCCGCCTGAAGTCTGAAATTCGCAGACCTTGGATTTGAAATTGAAGATGAAAGGATCGATAACTCCGCCAGTTTCTTGTCTTGATAAAATACGATGCGCTTAATGCGCCACCAACACTAACTTTCTGTCACTTTGTAGGTGTAGACTAACAGACAAGGTCGCTGCGTGTGGTTTGACATACAAGCTATGTGAACTGAAGTCTAGTCAAGTCACGAGCTCTTTGGAAAATAATTAACTTGAAAGATTTCATTTTGACTCTAAGAATACTTGTACAGATAAACGTGGGGAACTGAGGTTAAATGCATCACCTTAAGAACTTTAAATGCCTGTCAAATAAACGATAAAAAAGCTAATTTACAAAAAAAGTTTAACTTCATTCACAAAACTCTAAGATAATCGACCAAAAAAGTCGTCTAATAAAACATAACGTGGAAAAGCATCGATTGTGGAAGATACAAGAATCAAACTGACGACCTGAATATTTTGTTATAAAACATTATTTTATAGATAAAAAACATATGTACCTGTGTTATGTAATTTACAAAAGTTTGTCTATTGTTGTTTTTTCAGCGTAAAGCTACACAATGGATGGTCTGCGCTCTGTCAACCGCGGGGAACTGAAATCTGGATTTGAACATTGTAAGTATGTAAATTTATCGCTAACCCACCGAGTAGGCGCTTACAAAAGTACATCTTTCTTCTGTTAACTTGGATGCAGGTGAGAAAATAGTCCAATAAAACATATGTCCTGTCCTTCCACAATAAACTTAATAATGTCATTCTTTTTCTGTTTTAACATTTTTATATTTTAGAGTGATCAGTTCTTTTTGTGCTTAAACATTTCCATAGTTTAAACTGATCAGTTCTTTTGTGTTTTATTATTTCTTTAGTTTAGACTGGTGAGTTGTTTTTGTGTTTTAACATTTCTTCTAGTTTATACTGATCAGTTATTTTTGTGTTTTAATATTAGTATCGTTTAGACTGATCAGTTCTTTATGAGTTTTAATATTTGAATAGTTTAAACTAATCAGTTGTTTTTATAAGATTTGTATAGTTTGGCCTGTTCAGTTCTTTATGTGTTTTAATATTTCTACAGTTTAGACTGAATAATTCCTTTTGTGTTTTAATGTTACTATAGTTTAGATTGATCAGTTGTTTTGTATTCAAATATTTGAATAGCTATGCTGATCATTTGTTTTATGATTTGTATAGTTTAGACTAATCAGTTACATTTGTGTTTTAATATTTATGTAGTTTAGACTGATCAGTTCTTTTATGTTTTAATATTTGTATAGTTGTGCTGATCAGTTGTTTTATGATTTGTATAGTTTAAATTAATCAGTTACCTTTGTGTTATAATAGTTCTGTAGTTTAGACTGATCAGTTCTTTTGTGTTTTAATATTTGTATAGTTTAGACTGAGCAGTTCTTTATATCTTTTAATATTTCCATAGTTTATACTGATCAGTTATTTTTTGTTTAAAAAGTATTTGTAAAATGATTATACAGTTATGTTTTTGTGTGTTTTAACGAGATATTTGTAAATTCTAGACTTCTGTGTTTTAACGAGTTATTTGTAAATTCTAGACTTCTGTGTTTTAACGAGATATCTGTAAATTCTAGACTTCTGTGTTTTAGTATAATATCTGTAAAGTTGTTTGTTCTTTTCAAGAAATCAAGCAGTTAAACTGAACAGAAATACTAATTTTCTCCTTGTTTTTATACCCTCCACCGGAGCGAATACAGTTATAATGAAGAATAAAACGTTTTTCTAACCCTTTATTTTTGTTTTTCATTACTGTTTCGGGATTTTCATTCTTATTATAACTCTAACGACAAAAATGTGAAACAATGCCCTCGACATTTCACCTTTGACTTTATTGTCCAAAATTACTTATAGCTTGTTAACATCGACAACTTCTATAAACTAACTTGTTTAAAGAAAGAGATTAGTAGAAATTAATTACCGACAAACCTGGTGAAATATCCAATTTAGTATTAATAAATCAGGTTTTAGTCTCAGTTTAGCCTGAGCACTTCTTTTTGTGTTTTAACATTTCTGCAGTTTTGACTGAACAATTCTTTTTGTGTTTTAATATTCCTATAGTTTAGAATGATCAGTTGTTTTGTGATTTAATGTTTCTGTAGAATAGATTGATCACTTCTTTTTGTGTTTTAATAATTCTATAGTTTAGAATAATCAGTTTTTTGTGTTTTAACATTTTTATAGTTTAGACTGATCAGTTTTTATCTTTTAATATTTCTGTAGTTTAGACTAATCAGTTACATTTATGTTTTAATATTTGTATAGTTTAGACTGGTCACTTCTTTTTGTGTTTTTTTAGATTTGTATAATATAGACTGATCACTTAGTTTGTGTTTTAACATTTGTATAGATTAGATTCATCAATTCTTTTTGTGTTTTGACATTTCTGTATTTTAGACTGATCAGTTCCTTTTTAATGTTAATATTTCTGTATTTTAGACTGATCAGTTCTTTTTTAATGTTAATATTTTTGTACCTTAGACTGATAAGTTCCTTCTGTGTTTTAATATTTGTATAATTTATACTGATCGGTTCTTTTTGTGTTTTTTTAGATTTGTATAATATAGACTGATCACTTAGTTTGTGTTTTAGCATTTGTATAGATTAGATTCATCAATTCTTTTTGTGTTTTAACATTTCTGTATTTTAGACTGATCAGTTCTTTTTTAATGTTAATATTTCTGTACCTTAGACTGATGAGTTCCTTCTGTGTTTTAATATTTATATAATTTATACTGATCGGTTCTTTTTTGTGTAATAATATCTGTATAGTTTAGACTTATCAGTTATTTTTGTGTTTTAAAAAAGTATTTATAAAGTGACTATACAGTTATGTTTTTGTGTGTTTTAACGGGATATTTGTAAATTCTAGACTTCTAATTGTTTTAATTGAATATTTCTAAAGTTGTTTGTTCTTTTCAAGAAATCAAGCGGATAATCTGAACTAGAAATTATAATTTTCACCTTTTTTCCTTTCATTATGTTTTTATACTCTCCACCAGAGCGAATACAGTTATAACGAAGAATAAAACGTTTTTCTAATCCTTTATTTTTGTTTTTCATTGTTGTTTCGGAATTTTCATTCTTATTATAACTTTGACGACAAAAACGTGAAACAATGCCCTCGACATTTGACCTTTGACTTTTTTGTTCAAAATGACTTATAGTTTGTTAACATCGACAACTTCCATAAACTAACTTGTTTAAAGAAATAAATTAGTAGAAATTAACTGCCGACAAACCTGGTGAAATAACCAATTTAGTATTAATAAATCAGGTTTCAGTCTCAATTTAGACTGATCAGTCCTTTTTTTATTTTAACATTTCTATAGTTTAGATGGATGCAAATTTCTACTGATAATGTGGGCTTGTATGTTTTCAGATTAGCCTTTACAACATTGCAAATGAAGGAAACTTAAGTGCGAGAGTTAAATAGTGATCTGAAAAAATCTAACGTTGTCTTTTTTGTTTTTTTACATAGTATTTTCTTCATCTTCCTTGATGGAATTCATTTCAGATCATAGAATAGAATCCATGTCTTCTCTTAGTTGACACTCAAATACCTTTATCAGGCGTTATATGTTATTGTTATTATCAGCAACGCTGATGTCATAACATCTTAAGATGCATAGTGAAAAGGGTTAATTTTTCCCTTTTCCACAACTGATATCATTATGATTTTAGGTTCTATTGACTTATAAATAACTACAGCAGTTGCACCAGCCTTGTACTAAAGCACTCTAAACAGCGGCAGGAACGTCGTGCTTTATGATTTATCTATCATTTAATATGAACATAATTTCTAAAGTATCGCTGAAAATCGTTAACAGTGGACTACATTGGAGAGTTTAAGTGTTGAATATCTGTTCATGGTTTTCTAACACTGGAACTGTACGAACGTATTATGGGAAGTTTATTTATTTGAAGTTAAGCACAAAGTTACACAATGGGCTATATGTGCTCTGCCCACCACGGGTATCGAAACCCGGTATCTAACGTTGTAAGTCCGCAGACATACCGTTGTGCCACTGGGGGGCAGGAAAGGAAAGCGATGGTGTTTTTAATACTTAATAGTTGAGTTGTTTCATAGTTTTATAACACTGGAATTCTACGAACGCACAATTCGAAAGAATGAGATAATTTTTTCAGTATTTTCTTTGTTTTCAGATTAGTGTGACTAATACTTTTCTCTAAATTGTTGCTATCTTCTTTTTCATCACGTTTCAAATACGCAATTACATGTATGACTGTTCTTATATACAAGTCAAATTAGAAGTTAATTGGTAATATATATTATCTTATCGAACAACAATACAGGAAATATTTTAGAAACAGCACAATCTTTCAGTGCCCACAATTTTACACGCCCATCTCCCTACTTATTGGTTTAAATAATCTTCTTCCTCCGTCTTTAGTGTTTGGATAACATCCTTGGTCCTTTCTTAATGGTTGGATGATCTCGTAGAGAACTAGTACGTCTTTTGTTTCCCATAACGAGTAATAAGGTCAATACAATATTTGTTTTGCATTTTGTTTGTTTGTAGTTAAGCAGAAAACTACACAATGGGCTATCTGTTCTGTGCCCACCACGAGTATTGAAACCCGATTTTGTGTGTTATAAGTCCGCAGACTTACCGGTGAGTCACTGGGGTGCTACAATATTTGTATTTCTAATCAAAAAGAAGCATGAAACACATACGCTTCATATAATGAGATTTATAAGCTATGGGAAAACTGATTTTTATAACCTATGTGTTAACTTATTTGAATAAGCTCTGTATTAACTGATTTTGTTAAGCTATATGATAACTGATTTTGTTAAGCTATATGATAACTGATTTTGTTAAGCTATATGATAACTGATTTTAATAAAGTATGTGATTACTGATTTTCATAAGCAACATGATAACTGATTTTAATAAGCTGTGTAATAACTGATTTTGATAAGCTATGTATTAACTGATTTTAAAAAGGTATCTGTTAACTGATTTTGATAATCTATATGATAATTGATTTTAATAAGCTATGTATAAACTGATTTTGATAAGCTATGTATTAATTGATTTTAACAAGCAATGTATTAACAGATTTTGATAAGCAATTTGATACCTAATTTTGATAAGCTGTGCGGTAACTGATTTTAATAAGCTATTTGATAAGTGATTTTGATAAGCTATGAGATTACTGATTTTAATAAATACTGATAGATGTTTTGTTAGCTGGAATACGAACTCGTCAGTTTAGCATGATTTTCTGACCATGAAACCAAATAAACTAGCAAAGTAATTAACCATAATAAGTTTACGCTTTAGAAGTGTTTTATGTTTAAACGTAACACTTCTCAAAAGACTAATCCTCACCTGAAATACTTAATTAGAAGAAATGCAATATCTTTGTATCATATCCGCAACCAACAATATCTCCAAAAATAGAAGCGATCTCCTCAATCGACAAACAATACTATTTTTATTTTGTAGAAACGGGGAAATTAATTATATGGGAGACGACCTTGGTATGAATTTTTTTGCCAGTTGACCATAGGGTTCTTCTTCTCTTTATTGTATATTTATAAATAAGATCACTGACATCAACATTGATTTTTTTGGGTCTGATTTATATATAAATGCTATGAATTGAACACCAAACCTTGTTCGATAGGTAAACAGGTAACTATAATGCTTACTGTCTGAAAGGCGCCAGACACCTACGTGGGAAAAAAAAAACTAAAGTCTGTGAAAACAATAGTAACGTTGGGTGGATGCCGTGTAGGAGGTCGTATACAGATAACGGTACTTTGTGGTCCATTTCATATTTTGCTCCTACCACCCTTGTCTGCGTGCCACCCCGGAGGTCTAAAGGGACAAATGTTTGGGTAGGGCTTCACTGGTACTGTCCAAGATGAGCGGGGCGGCTGTCGTGCAAGTTAACGTTTATTTCCTCAGATTAGAGAGGGTTCAAATATCACAGATTATAATGTTGCGCCCGCCGAAAATATGATGACTCAACCAGGTTGGTCAAACCGATAGGAAATAATTAATTGAGTTGATTTTATTATTAATCCTCCTTTATCGATGGTGGTCTGCCAGACTAAACAATGAAAAAAAAACACAAAAAAAGAGTATTTTAACAGGTACCGTGTGAAAAAAAACCAGGGTGGCCACCTGTAAAAGGGAGGAACGTAAGGTGGGACCTTTTCTTTGTACCACTGACTCAATCCAAGACTTAAGAAAATCGTCTTTTTTGTCTCTGCCTTTTGATGTTTCTACATGTTAACCCTCTTCTACTTTATATTGAAATGATTTGTTGAAGATTGTTTTCACAGAGAATGAACGCTCCAATCACGAAGAAAAGAGTACGAAACCGTACATTAAATTTTCTTTTCCTTCGTATGGCCGTCCAATGGCTGAGTGTTAAGACAGGAGGCTTCTAAGGCTAAAAACTGGGTTTCGACACAGCTTTGTGCCTAATAAAAAAAATCATCCGTATGTATGAATCGAAACTGACAAAAAAAGTACGAACTTTCAAAAACATGCCCAGCATAGATTTGTTTTCATGGGAAAATTACTCGGAAATAAATTAATTTGTTTCTTCCTTAAAATTATTTAAGCCAAAGCATTACACAAGTGGATAACCTAAGTAGGAAATGAAAAATTAGAAGTAATGAGTTTCGAATTTATCGTACTGTGGAATTAAAATCGAAAAAAGTAAATATGTTAATTAACTAGAGGTAACAAGTGTCGAATAAAGAGAATCAAAATTTTGAAACATGTGTTTCTCTACACATCTTTAAAAATGTCTGACTTTTAAGAATGTAGTTTGGAGATAGCAAATGGCAACAGTTTCGTTTTAAACTATTTGATACTGATTCTTAGAATATGACGAATGAAAGGTATAAATATGCTTGTTTGTCATGCAGTGAGGTTAAGGTTTCAGTTTTGGTTTTGGTTTATTTATCTGCATAGTAACAAAAGTATAGTAAAACAGTAATAATTCTCATTTTGTGAGGGAGCAACCGATATCACAACAACAAAATATAATATAAAACGTTCAACAGATCTATTTATCACAATAGTGAAATATAAAACGTTCAATAGGATCCAATTATGTAACCTTTATCACAACAGTGAAATATAAAATGTTCAATAGGTCCAATTATGTAACCTTTATCACAACAATGAAATATAAAACGTTCAATAGATCCAATTATGTAACCTTTATCACAACAGTGAAATATAAAATGTTTAATACGTCCAATTATGTAACCTTTATCACAACAATGAAATATAAAACGTTCAATAGATCCAATTATGTAACCTTTATCACAACAGTGAAATATAAAATGTTCAATACGTCCAATTATGTAACCTTTATCACAACAATGAAATATAAAACGTTCAATAGATCCAATTATGTAACCTTTATCACAATAATGAAATATAAAACGTTCAATAGATCCATTTATGTAACTTTTATCACAACAATGAAATATAAAACGTTCAGTATATTCACTTATATCTGAACAGGTATCAATTAACTCATATTCAATTGATATTGACCTAAAGTCATAACATGCGTTTTTTCTGATTGTACACGGAATTTTTATGTTGTATGGACAATGATGGTGAGATGAGATATAAGAAAACTATTGTATCTTAAAATTAGTGAACAAAGTAGATTTCAATCTGTATAATTCATCATTAAGCATAATTTGACAGTGGTTTGCAGTTTCATGGTAATTTGGGTAAATCGTGGTAAATAGATTAGGTATATGGAATAATCATTTATAAGCAATATAAAATTTTTATCGTATAAATGCGTGTCGTCAATGTCAGGGATTTCCAAACTTTCTCAACACAAGCCCCCCCCCTGAACATTCCGCATCCTAACTGAGACCCCCCACCCACACACACACACACGCACGCGCGCAATGACCCCATGAATAGAGTATTGTGCATTTGGTGTAGTTGCCACGGTCACCTGACACTTTCCCGTGACCCCCAGTTTGGGAAGAAAAAACTGAGAATGGTGTAACAGCACCTGGTCAGTTAAGAATAAAAGCACAATGACAAATTTGTGATACCGACTTACCATTTCACCATTAGGTGGAACCAGTCGAAGGTGGAATTGAAGAGTCTGCACTGGGTGAATTATATGGGGAGTGACTAACAGGTGGATATGTGGTTCATCAGGATACCTCGTCATCAACTTGTATGATATGTGCACCTTCTCAGACGGAGTGTCGTCCAGCTGGATTTGAATGCATGTCTCACGTTTGTAGAAATGCTGGAGTTGAAAGTCACATCCCTCTGCTATTAGTAATAGTAATTCTGCCCGAGTTATCTTCCTAGAGAGCTGACATACTGCAGACAGTTGACCTTACCTAACCAACTACTAAACCTATCAGTCCTTAATATACAAAGGTTCAGTGTAGGAGGACTACTTGGATGCAGCTAATTATACAGCGACTCCTGGACTTGGAGAGGATAGAGCGTCTGAACGTGGATGATTGTACAACAACAAATCGATCGTATAAGTTTTCTAACGCAGACTCTCTCTATCTAGTGTATAATCGAATTATTCCCCTAGCCAAATCTTAAAGATCAATGACGTGGTCACAGTGATTACCTGGCAAAAATTTTGAAACGACAGACGGCAAAGATGGATACTTTTTGAAACTTTTTATTAAAAGAACCAAACCAGTAATTACAAGTTTAACACCAAACTCGTTTCTAATATAATCGGTGATTTCAATCGAGTAATGAAATTATCTCTCGGTGGGACAGCGAGTAAGTCTTCGGATTTATAACGCTAGAATCAGGGGTTCGATTCCTTTCGGTGGACACAACATATATCCCGATGTGACCATAAGAAAACACACATTAATGAAATCACGAAATAATTTCTCTTTAATTATGTGAAGATACGGAACATGTGTTTTTTTTATCTCGCATCTTCCCTAAAATAATGATGAAATTGCATACCTCAATTAATCTAAAGATATTGCAACTTTTATAAGAGGATAAATACCAATAACCATATGATTCACATGTTCTTCCCAATACACCTAAAAATACGTATGTCAATCGTTACTTATCATATTATTACAATACAGACATACTCCAGTCACATTTACTCGGTTGAACCATAGTGGATTAGGTAGTGCATCATGTATAAGTTTCCACAGTATGTCCGCGTCACGTTTTTCGGCCCGACTTCTATGTATTGTTTCCCATATAATTTTTGGTAATTGTAGATGATACTCATTCAAAAAAAAATATTTTATTTTATTTTTATTAAATTTTTTATACAAGGTTTTAGTGTCCTGTTCTGCTGCTGTTTTAGATGTATCACCTTGTTCATTATTAGTTAACTTTTCACTATTACTAGTTAATCCTATTGTATTAACAATATGCTTAAACTGTATTTACAATAAACATTTCAAACGCTCTTCATTTTCACCATTCTGTAACTGTGACGGCAAGATTGACCTTATGTTTTTCCATCTATTAGGTCGTCAAAAATTAATGTCGCGTTTTGGAACACTTTCATTAACCACCCCCCCACCCCCCAAAAAATACATTACATCACGTATAATAGTTAAACGAACCGCCTAAACGTCACATTAATGTAGCCTATATGACGTGTAAAGTTTAGTATACTCTAATCCCTTATAGTGATGGCACACGACGAGACACACATTCGACATGTAATGCTGTTTGAATACAAGCCTCTGTGGCCATAAAGAATATCAAAGAAGTTTATGGAAATATTTTGAACGTTCTAAGTGTCAACGATGGTTCAGCAAATTTCGTTCAGATGACTTTAGCCTTAAAAGTTGTGATGGCATAGGCCGATATGTTGGAATTTATACTGATGTTCTGAAAATAATTCTTGAGTCTAACTCAAGGCAACACACACGTGAAATGGCCCTAGAAATTTCATGTCTCTCATGAAACAATACGTAAACATCTAAGAAATATGGGGAAAACTCCATAAAGAAGGTGTTTGTGTGCCTCACGAAGTTTCCCATGATCATCGTTTCCAACATGTGAACGTTGCTTCGTTTCTTCTGGCGCGTAATGTGCGTGAACCATTTTTGGACAGAATTGCCACCGGTGATGAAAAATGGATTCTCTATGCGAATATTAAACGCCAAAAACAATGGCTCAGTCCTAGACAAAAACTACTTCCGACCCCAAAACCTGGACTTCATCTACAGAAAGTGATGCTTTGCATTTGATAAGACATCAAAGAAGTAATTCATTTCGAACTCATCAATCCACAGCAAACTGTCAATGCAGAGATCTATAGTCAGCAACTGGAACATTTAAATCAACCACTTCATCAGAAACGACCTTCACTCGTCAATCGGAAAGATGTTTTTCTTCTCCACGACAATGCACGTCCACATGTGGCACGTTTGACGCAACACAAAATTATAGAGTTGGGTTGGGAAGTTCTTCCCCACCCACCATATTCTCCAGATATGGCACCATCAGATTACCATCTTTTTCGTTCGCTGCAACAACATCTCAATGGGGAAACGTATGCAAATGTGGAAGGTGTTAAAGATGACATCGACATGTTTTTTGCTTTAAATCCAAATTATTTCTTTAATTAGGGCATTAAAACCTGATTGTAAGATGGAAAAGCATCATCGATAAGAATGGAGACTATTTCATTTAATAAACGTTTTGTTTTGATATGTAAGTTGTTCGGGTTTTTTCATCTACAAAAAAGCGACATTACTTTCTTGACCTAATACAATGTCTGATACTGTTATCACATTATTTATCAGCCACGAAAAATAACAAACTGAATTTCCTGTATTATCTAATAAATAAGAATTTAAGAAAAAGATGCTCTTTAAGAAGTGATTGAACAGAATAATTTTGAATTTTCCTTCTTACGTTAACGCTAAACCAACTTTATAAAGTAGAAATGTAAAACATTCCTAACGTTCCTCGTGGTTCCATACGATCCATTAAAAGAACTGTAAGAAAATCAAAACGTTGATATGCCCGTTTAAAAATAGTTTAAGTTGTAATTCATATCGGTGAACTGGTTGATATATATATAACAAACGTTCGAAGTAACGAATGCTAAAAATGGTTAATTTATCATTCGAGGTTATAAGGTTCAAGGTCTTCAAAAGACAAAGTATTTCTATTAACCCAGTAAACTTTCCTCCAAACAGTTGTACAAAAATGTTTTGAAAATTAATTAACAAATTTTTATGCGGTTTTAATACCCGAAATCTGTGCAACATAATACTAATAATAATAATAAAAGTTAATATTTTTCCTTTTTAATGATAAAAAAAGGTTGAAAACGCTTCCAGACTGTAATAAGTTTACTGCATTTCTCTTTTAGTTCATCCCAGTTTCTCTGAATCCATACCACTCCAAATAATTTTATTCCTTGATTCGACCATCTTCTGTTCGTGTTTTCCAAGCGCCAGACCATAAACCAAGGGATTTTTATTCATTAAACTTGGATTACGAATATTCTTCAAAATCCTTTATTTTAAATAATATTAAATTCTAACTCCTATCTAATATAAATATTTATATCGTCAGCATAAAAGGATGGATAAATTTATTGAAGGTCTGTCCAGTTGAGCCCCTGTGGCATCACTTAGCGAGAGTGACATTTTGACTTTTATTATCAGTGATGTCCATGAACAAAGTACTTGAACCGAGAAAACATGCGGTGGTTGCTACAATATTTCTACCCACCGTGAATGATCCCATATCTCGAAGAGGTCGAAGTCGACCCTTAGAAACCACCAGGAGCCATAGAACAGTAAAGTTGGGTGTCCCCTTTGAGACGAGACTAATCCCCAAACTACCACAAAAGGTGGATAATGCTTGTTGTTGTTGTTGTTTTCTTTTATAAGTCGGTATTCTAACTTACGTAAAAGTAATACATGCTGTGTTATGAATGAGATCTAAGCATTTTATGTATTTAAAAACAAACATTGGTGCTGCTTGAGTCTGTCTTGCATGACAATTTAAAAAAGTTTTCATTCATTTCCGGTTTCAATTACGTAATGCCTTTTGTAATGTATTTTAAATCGTTATCCTTGTATTTGTGTTTGTGTGAATTATGTTAGAAGCTACTGCAGTTCCTGAACTACAACTTCTGTTAATATGTGTACACAAGGACCTAAACAGTTCCTGAACTACAACTTCCGTAAATATGTGTACACAAGGACCTAAACAGTTCCTGAACTACAACTTCCGTAAATATGTGTACACAAGGACCTAAACAGTTCCTGAACTACAACTTCTGTAAATATGTGTACACAAGGACCTAAACAGTTCCTGAACTACAACTTCTGTAAATATGTGTACACAAGGACCTAAACAGTTCCTGAACTACAACTTCTGTAAATATGTGTACACAAGGACCTAAACAGTTCCTGAACTACAACTTCTGTAAATATGTGTACACAAGGACCTAAACAGTTCCTCATTTTGTTCTGTTTCGCTCTTAGTTTATTTGGTATTTTACGTTTCGCAATTTGAGCAAAATACTTTGCACAGATATCGAGATAACATCTGTTTTCGTGTGTTTCTTGTTAAGCGCAAAGCTACACAGTGGGTGATATCGAAACCAGATTTTTAGTATCATAAGTCGATCAATGACGGTATTCTGAGACGGAACGTGACATATAAGTCTAATGAAATGATTTCACTTTTCATTAAATATCACACACACCTGCACGTACAGAACTCGTAGTGCTTATGGTGCATATCTCACTCCTATTTCAAAATATTTAAAGTACCTATATTGTCAACCTGGAAGAAAAATACAAAACAAACTAAGCTTTCTTCTGATGTAAATATTTTTGAAATCTAACAATAAGTAAGCGAATATATTTAATTTTAAATGGTAGTAGCTGTAGTTGTTATTAAAAAGATTATGTTAACCAGCACAGAGCTTTTTTCTTTACATTTCGTTGTTTTTCGCTCAAAGCTACACAATGGGCTATCTGAGCTATGTCCATAGCGGGAATCGAACCCTGGTTTTAGTATTGTACGTCCGTGATCTTACAGTTGATGCGCTAGGGAAAGCTTAGAGTTACCTCGAGATATGTTTATTGTTCAGTTTGTTTGTTTGTTTATTGTTAAGCACAAAGCTACACAACAGGTTATCTGTGCTGTGCCTACTCACGGGTATGGAAGCACGCTTTTTGGCGTCATAAACCTTCAGACTTGCTGCTGAGCCGCTGGAAGTCTACTGTTTAGTTAGTATACATAAGACAGAAGTAATCGCATGCGTATGAAGATTTTGGGATTTTCACGACCTTAATGATATTATTAATGTGAACCTCGCCATAAGATAAAGGAACTTGGTTAAGAATTTATTGGCTTTAATAATCATCATAAGCTACGTTTAATATAGCATTCATTTTGTTTTTTAAACGAACACTAAGCTTTACTTGGTATTTAAACTGGCTTGGTTTGGTTTGTTTTGAATTTCGCGCAAAGCTACACGAGGGCTATGTGCGCCAGCC
>NW_013668694.1:109712-111120 GCF_000517525.1 Limulus polyphemus
GGATTGACCGTCACTTATAACTCCCCACGGCTGAAAGGGCGAGCATGTTTGGTGTGACGGGGATTTGAACTCACCCTAACCACCTGGCCATGCCGAGCCTTTAAAGCTATGTTTAGTACAAGGAAGCTGAAGGGCTCGTCTGACAAGGGTCTCGAAGGGTTAGATCGAAGCGTAGCTCTCCACCTTTCGTAGATATGTCACAACTGCCATGTTCTTCGACGAAATTTTTCACTACCAGCTGTTGTGTGGCAATAAAGCAGGGTGGGTGCTATGATTTCTACCACGAACTGTGAAATATCCACCACAGGAAGATGCAAGTATTTTCAATAACGTATTAATCGCAGTAAATATCGAACAGGTGCAAAGTCAGAAAGGCTTCAAGGTAGCTCCCTCTTTCTTTCAATTGGATCAGAACAATGGTGCGTCTTTTGTTGTGTTCAGCCGCGCGGTGGAAATAAATTGATAGTCTATCTTGGGAGTGCTGACAGTTCTTTGATGAATGTGAACAAGCACTCCTCGGCACAGCTTAAATGAAAGCTTTAGGACAAGAAGATAGTCCAGTTTATAATGGTTGAATTTTTGTGGGTTACCGGAATTGATCTTGGTAAGAAAAAATACTCAAATCCAGGTTAAAGAAACAAAGAATTGCAGCGTTCCATTGAGTTAATAAATCATCAACCCCTCTATTTAAAATGATCTTGGTAATATTTCTCACCTCAGACAGGTCAGTATATCAATGTTTCTCAGATCAAACAGGTCAATATATCAATACTTGCTTTTAAGAGGCACCCACTTAACTTAGAAACAATACAGAGTTTAGAGACGGCTATTCGCGGGATAATAAACTTATTTATGTAAAACGTTTCGTTTCTAACATTGAGACATGATTAAGTACGACATTTAAGGTACAAGTAGTTGAACCTTACATGTTGTATGTGATCATGTCTCACTGTTAAAGACGAAATGTTGTGCAGAAATAAATTTATTATCCACGAATAGCTGTCTCAAAACTTCATATAAGTCAGTATATCAATGTTTCTCAGATTAGACATGTCAGTATATCAATGTGTCTTAAGTCAGACAAGACAAGATACTGATGCTTTTCAGGTCAGACAAAAGAACATATCGATGTTTCTCAGATTAGACATGTCAGTATATCAATGTGTCTTAAGTCAGACAAGACAAGATACTGATGCTTTTCAGGTCAGACAGAAGAACATATCAATGTTTCTCAGATTAGACATGTCAGTATATCAATGTGTCTTAAGTCAGACAAGACAAGATACTGATGCTTTTCAGGTCAGACAGAAGAACATATCAATGTTTCTCAGATTAGACATGTCAGTATATCAATGTGTCTTAAGTCAGACAAGACAAGATACTGATGCTTTTCAGGTCAGACAGAAGA
>NW_013668694.1:111925-124634 GCF_000517525.1 Limulus polyphemus
GGTAAAAATCAGTTAGATTAACAGCTTCTGATATATAAAAAAGGCAGTATGTTTTGGTAGCAGTACGTTCCAACAATGGCTTTTATGTCATGTTGCTTAGCAACAAAAGTATAATCTAATATTGTTATTAGTCTATGTACTGAAAGTATAAAATGAAATGTATAGACAACAAAACTGGAAAAATATTTGTTGATTTCTTAATTTAGTCTCCGTTGATTAAAGAGGTTTGCTTGTGTTTTTTATATATTCAAAACGTTGGTGATATTACAGAAAATATCTTAATTCAAAAACGATTTAAGTTTAAAATGGGATCGATATTTTTACTTTCGTGATAAATTTTATGCACTTGGCTCTAAGCTAGGTGATCCCACACACATCTTTACTTTAGGCTTATTGTATATTATTATACTCACTACACTTATAAAGTACCACGCCCACCCCCATCTCACGGCTCTCTTGCACCCCCGTCACTAAAATCGTAATGGGCAGACAGTAATCGAACTATTCTTTCTGAATAAATGCACTTTGGCTTTTATGACTCCTCCTATTTCGAGAAATCAAGCGTGACTTAACGTTGCACAAATTGGCTTTTATATAGGTTAAATGAACTACAAAATATAGAAAGTTTGATCTACAGTAAATACATAAGATACATATAGGTTTCTTTTCAACTCATCAGATGTTATTTCAAAGAAAGAACAGATTTTGTAGTGATTAATTTTTCAAAAATATATGTACTTCACATTTCTAATAATTAATAAAACAAGGGTAATTGTATACATATATAAGAATATCAGTCATAATGGCAAAAAGAAGTCGAATTAGTATATATATTTTCTAAACGTTTTGAGATGTAATTTTTATGTAGTTACGGAAGGGCACATAAGTTATGTAATGTTTTCGAAAAACACAAATCAGCATGCCCATCTGCAAGTTATCAATAAGAAATCCAAATTACCTATACTTTTCAGATACCATACAGGATTACGAGCATAACTGATTCTAATAAAGTACAATCTCTCCACCGCTTACATCTCAACCTTTCTCTTTATTACTATATAATTTCTCACTTTTTCCTTTGATTTTTGATTTTTTTTTTGCATTAGCAAAGGGAGGTCCGATGCTGACTTATAACGCTCAAAACAAGGTGATATAACTGTTTTAACGGTCCAAGTCGGCTTTATTGATCAACACGACTGTAATATTATAGACACGAAAGAAAGCAATAAACTATTTTAACGGCTACTTCAACTTTATTGATTATTACGACTGCAACATTATAAACACGAAATAGGAAATACAACTATTTTAACAGGCTACTTCAACTTTATTATATTATAGACACGAGAGAAAGTAAAACAGCTACTTTAACGGCTACTTCAACTTTATTGATTATTACGACTGCAACATTATAGACACGAAATAGGAAATACAACTATTTTAACAGGCTACTTCAACTTTATTATATTATAGACACGAGAGAAAGTAAAACAGCTACTTTAACGGGCTACTTCAACTTTATTGATTATCACGACAGCAGCGTTATAGACATGAAAAAGTAATACAACTATTTTAACGGGCTACTTTAGTTTTATTAATTAGCACGACTGCAGCATTATAGACACGAAAGAAGGTAAAACAACTATTTTAACGGGCTACTTCAACTTTATTGGTTAGCACAACTCTAGGATCGCAGAAGTTACTAGTTTTGTGTAATTTACTATAATAAAGTGATGAAATTGCTGCAAACAATCATTTCATGTGTAACGTTATTAATATTTCAGTGTCTTGTAATCAACTTCTGATTATATAATAACTTGAAGTTTGGTGCTACTCGATAACTCAAGTGATGGCTAAATTCATTACTTGAAGTTTCATGTTGTTGGATAAACCAATTCAAGGTTTTATAAACATTTAAAGTTTGGTATTGTTGGGTAAATCAAGTGATGGCTATATTTATTACCCTCAGTTTGGTGTTGCTGGGTAAATCAAGTGATGGTTATATTTATTATTTGAAGTTTGGTGTTGTTGGGTAAATCAAGTTATAGTTATATTTATTATTTGAAGTTTGGTGTTGCTGGGTAAATCAATTCAAGGTTTTATAAACATTTAAAGTTTGGTATTGTTGGGTAAATCAAGTGATGGCTATATTTATTACCCTCAGTTTGGTGTTGCTGGGTAAATCAAGTTATAGTTATATTTATTACTTGAAGTTTGGTGTTGTTGGATAAACCAATTCAAGGTTTTATAAACATTTAAAGTTTGGTATTGTTGGGTAAATCAAGTGATGGTTATATTTATTACTTGAAGTTTGGTGTTGCTGGGTAAATCAAGTTATAGTTATATTTATTATTTGAAGTTTGGTGTTATTGGATAAACTAATTCAAGGTTTTATAAACATTTAACGTTCGGTGTTGTTGGATAAATAAACTTATGGTTTTATAATTACTTACAGTTGGTTGTTGTTGGATTAATCAAGCATGATTCAATAATTACTTGAAACGTTATGAGCGATGAGATTGCTAATCAATGTTCACATTTTTATTTAACTTGTAACGGTTTTAGTATTCGTTATACGTTTCTGAAATAGTAACTTTTAGTCTTAACATAGCAGAAACGTATCACAAACATACCAAGTCAATTCTCCGAGTACCGCTACGCTACAGTCTTGGAAGGTAAGTTAGTCAAGAAGCAGTCATACTCACTGGAACTCGCTCTTGGCAGGAATGCCGAGAGAAACATAATATTTTAAGTAGGATAGGCCGAATATTCTAGTGGCCAATCGTACGGTAGTATCAGTCATATGATCTTTTTAAAGCGTCTTGGTGGTCTGCGTGACATCCATCGTCAGCATCCGCGCTTTCCGCAAAAGCCTTTAGGGCGAGGGACCCAAAGGTGGCGCGTGCACTGCGTGCACCCTGCAGTTGGATCAGCAGTGGTTCATTCAGAAAACATATTTTTCTGTGTTCCAGCCCCATCAGTGAGCTGTCGCCTTTGTGCGTGGTCAGTGATTGGCGCTTGACAGAAGCAGGCTTGATTGGCAGTAATACGAACTGCAGGCGACAGAAAGGATCCAGTGAAAACAGGTGATCTCGGTAGATAGTCGAGTCATTCTGTCTTGAAGACGTGAAACTGCACGCGTCAGTCACGCAAGAAGCAATCACTTTATACAAGTTAGTTGAACCCACTCTCCGACCTATGTCTAGTGGTACAGCGATCCTTGCTTCGGTTTCTCTGCAGTACAGGTATCCTACACCTATGGCCTCCGAGATGGCGGATTTCCATGATGTAAGTGTAACGCCAGTTCTATGTAAAACAATACATGGTTTATCTATACATCCGAGTAAATGTATACTACATGAAATTAAAATATATAGTAATTAAGTTGTTAATCTATTGGCTATGGTACATAACGTATATGTTTCCGTAATTTGAAAGCAAATTCATTTATCGATTGTCGCGCCATCTAAAGGAATAAAAGTAGAACTGGATTAACATTTAATTCATAAAGTGTTGTTGTTTTTTTATTATTATTACTTTGAATTGTTTTATATCGAAAGGACCTTTTCAGTAACAAAGTTTTGCTAGTTAACAATCATTCTAAATACATCCTTTCTACACAGTTATCAGTTGTAAAAACATTTTTGTACGTTGTATGTCGTTCCAGGGGGCTTTAACAAATTCCACAGAATTTATATTTTTCGTAGCTTTAACATTGCAATTGTATTACTCAGAAACTTTTAACACAGCAATTCAACAGAAGCTATAAAAGTAATAATCTGAACCCTAAAAGCTTTTTTTTTACTTAGCTTTCTTTAGACCACAAGTTATTAATAATTAATTTTCGAAGCTATGCAAGTGTTCTATCTTTGTAGAAACATGTCATGAAAACAATGAATTTCTGTTTTTAAGGCATATAGTAAATATTCCTCTTCGATTATAGTAGCCCTAGAGTTTGCGATAGGTGTTGTTGACTAGCTACCTACCGTCTAGTATACGAAATGAAGATTAGTGCAGATAACCCTTGTGTTGCTTTGAGCGAATATTTGACATAAACAACAAATATGTTATTATGTCATGTGTGTGCATAGCATAGCAGCAACTACTGTTTTTTATATACGTTTAAAGAGATTTCTTAGACTTAACTGCATGCATATAAGAAGTAGGACCGGTTGAATTTAGGTCATAGAAAACAATCAATGTTTTGTCAAAAACTCCACAAGATAGTTTTGTTCAAAAAAAAAATCGTATAGAAAGAGAGTCAATGGTATAAAGGGTGAAATATGAAATATTTTCTTTGTTTTATGTGTTCAAAAAATTGTATTCTCTGTTCTAAAACAGTTGCGCAATATTACAAAAGTGGCTCTCCTTATTATTGATTTGATAGTCAACAAGAAAAGGCAATTAACCCACAATACCAATCGCCAATTCTTGTCTAACCAAAAAGTGACATTTAACCGCTGCTCTTATAACGCAACTACAGCTTCAAAGTACAGAGCGAGTTTTGTTGTTGTTGTAATGCGAATTAGGATCCTTGGTTAACACTCCAGCACGCGAGTTTTGTTGTTTTTGTAATGTAATGCGAATTAGGATCCTTGGTTGACACTCCAGCACGCGAGTTTTGTTGTTTTTGTAATGTAATGCGAATTAGGATCCTTGGTTGACACTCCAGCACGCGAGTTTTGTTGTTGTTGTAATGTAATGCGAAATAGGATCCTTGGTTTACACTCCAGCACGCGAGTTTTGTTGTTGTTGTAATGTAATGCGAATTAGGATCTATGGTTCACACTCCAGCACGCGAGTTTTGTTGTTGTTGTAATGTAATGCGAATTAGGATCCAGCACACTAGCCACCAGACCACGTTTCATCAGTGTTTTAGTGATAATAATTAAATACTTCTGCTATTCATTCTAACTGATATATTAAACATCAGTGATTAAATACAACTCAGCTTGGATTAAGTGGCCAAAAAGTACGTGTAGGAATGGCCTCATAATTTCACTTCAGACAGTGCATTGGAAACAAACATTATTAACAAATGCTAGTGATGTAAACTAGCCTGCTCTTATATACATTACTTAGAGCAATTTTCAGCGAAAGCCTATATATATATATACATGAAGAAATCAAAATAAACCTCTACTGATACAGGCATAACTTCTTGACTTTGTGCAGGTATACCAGATTGCCTTGGACAGCTTTGTTATGTGTGTACAAACATATTAGCTGGACTTTAACAGCTTCTTTGTGTACACACATAAAAGCTTGACAGCTAGAGTGAATTTGTATGCGAAATATATATAAATGTTGTTGTTTGTTCTAAACACACACTTAATCAGCTAAACTTACTCCACATGTTTAGGGTTTCTTTTTTATGTGCCTTCCAATTTACAAGAAAAAAATTAAATATACATTATATCATCTGTTTTAAAGCAAAGCCGGAAATGATTACAATTAGCGTTTATTATACTTTGTTTAGACCTGCAATGTTAATTTAATATTTTAAATTATTTCTTTCTTCCTTTTCTGTTACAACTTTTGACATTTTATCATCTTAGTCAACGTAATTAATGATATAGTATGTTTCCTATAATGATATAGTATGTTTCCTATAATGATATAGTATGTTTTCTATAATGATATAGTATGTTTCCTATAATGACATAGTATGTTTCCTATAATGATATAGTATGTTTCCTATAATGATATAGTATGTTTCCTATAATGATATAGTATGTTTTCTATAATGACATAGTATGTTTCCTATAATGTTATAGTATGTTTCCTACAATGATATAGTATGTTTTCTATAATAATATAGTATGTTTCCTATAATGATATAGTATGTTTTCTATGTTTTTTGTTCTGGTAATTTAAGTACGAAGACAGCTTAGCAATGAGTTTTGTGATTATTAGCTAGTGACAAAAAAAATGAGAGTTTAAAGTATGGTGCCTAACCATGGGCGCCCGCAGGAATGGGCAAGGGGGGTCACTTGCCCCCCCCTGGATTTTCAAAAAGAAAAAATGACTAGATATGTAAAATTCTTCTTCTATGTTATTGAAAAATCATAAGGTATTTGTATTTCGATTTCATAATTTTTCAAACTTGAATTACTTGACCCCCCCAAGTTTTTTTCTGTGAGCCTTGTGCCTAACTATTATAAATAGAACTGATATACGCGTGTCTAACAACGAATCCCGACAATAGGTTTGTTTGTTTGTAATTAAGCACAAAGCTACACAATGGGCTATCTGTGCTCTGCCCACCACGGGTATCGAAACCCGGATTCTAGCGTTGTAAGTCCGCAGACATACCGCTGTGCTACTGGGGGGCCCCGACAATAGGACAAGTAATATATGGTTAAGCTGCTCCATTTTACATGATTTAGGTACTTATATATAATAAGATTCAGTGTCTGTGTGTCACGTAACTCCTCTTAATCCACTGGTTGTACCGACTTCTAAGTGGTACGAAACGAATCGTTTCGGTCCCGAGGTTTACACAAATGTAAAACTCCCCCCCCCCCTGGGGAACCGGGTATTTTCCGAAATCTCCTTCATTAGAGCACGTAAATAAGTAGGCTTACTAATTACCGTTTGTAATTTGGTTAATGAAATTCAGTTTGCGTTATAGCGGCAATGATAATTAAACTGAAAAAGTAGAGAATGGTAGTAGTTCAAGTATTAAATTTGTATTATAGCGGCCCTGTTATTGTGGACCTTAGGCCCACGGGTTCGCTAAATGAGGCCCCGAGGTTGCACAAAAGTAAAACTTTTCAGGCAACCCCTTAGAAAACCCGGGTATTTCGCAAAAACACTTTTACTGGGATTACTCCAAAAGTGATCCCCAAATTTTGCATTGATTTACATTAGAGCACGTAAATAAGTAGGCTTACAAATTTGGTCAAAGAAATTTAACTTGCATTATAGCGGCAATGATAATTAAACTGAAAAGTACAGAATAATAGTTCAAGCATAAATTTGTATTATAGCGGCCCTGTAAATGTGGGCCATAGGCCCACGGGTTCACTGGTATGTAAATATATATATATACGTGTCTTGCATGTTGCCATACAATAGGACAAAGAAGAACGATAAGGTTGCCGTAGTTCTGCCAACCCCTAACTTAAGCTTGTTGCATACATTGTATTTCGACCTCTTATGTTTTCATTATGAAGAACTTCTCCAGAGAAAAACTCCAAAGGTCACGCACGATATTGATGCTGAGTTTAGTGCGGACGCCAGATCAATTATTTTATCACTCCTGAGCAGGACTTGAACCAGGGACTACTCTCGCACTAGGATTATATCATTAAGGCATTCTTCAAGGCCTAAAACTAACACTCACAATGAATAAAAGTACTAAGCTACAGTACTGCAATCTTTTGTTACCAGCTTACATCATTAAAGTAAGTTAACACTCACCATCAATACCAGTATACTCTCCATAAATAATAGCATTCATTATCCAATAAATGTGTCATAATTCACTTCCTATAATTGTCCACCAGAACTTTATTCCACATTAACACTCGCCAATAATATTAGCACTATTTATACTAGTTCAAAATTATTATTTTTGTATATTATATATATACATATCTATAAACAACAAGAAGTTTGCGGTCAACATTAGAATACCAATAACATTATTCACCAATGGATATCAGTGCCCAAAATCAGATATCTATCTGATTCGTATCTTAATTAACAAAGGATAGAACATTGAATATTATTTACACGATATTATATATATAGTCGGATCGTAGCGTCTGTGCGAGCGTTCGTCTGTCTCCCGTTTGAAAAGCTACGCACGCAGGCAAAGTTGACATTCACTTTTGAAATGACGGGAGAACAGACATTAATAATGGTGACGCCAAATTTTATTTCGCAAGCAGGATATTCTACACTAAATTGTTGGGAATTAATCAAACTATCATTCACATTTCAAAATGTGCCGTAACTTACAGAATAAAAATGTAGATTTACCTATGTTATTGTTGAGTGACTCTTAGCATGACTGAAATGCTCAACAATTACTTTTCGCGGTTAGTGGTATAAGTATGTATAAGTATGGTATAAATGTAGATTTACCTATGTTATTGTTGAGTGACTCTTAGCATGACTGAAATGCTCAACAATTACTTTTCGCGGTTAGTGGTATAAGTATGTATAAGCATGGTATAAATGTAGATTTACCTATGTTATTGTTGAGTGGTTCTTAGCATGACTGAAATGTTCAACAATTACTTTTAGCGGTTAGTGGTATAAGTATGTATAAGTATGGTATAAATGTAGATTTACCTATGTTATTGTTGAGTGGTTCTTAGCATGACTGAAATGTTCAACAATTACTTTTAGCGGTTAGTGGTATAAGTATCTCAGATCTTTGGCAACACAATTATTAATTTTAATCCATGAAATAATTTAAACAGATAAATTAACTTAAACCTTTCCCATCATTGAGAATGGGTACTTTTGTTAGATCAATTTAAACTTTTCCTGTCACTGCTTGTAATAGATAATACACTGAATATGTCTTAAATGACAACAGATAATACACTGATTACTGTATAAATGATAACATAATACATCAAATATCTTGAATAACAATAGGTAATACACTTAATCTCATCTTCAATAATAACAATTAATACGCTGAAATCTGTATTGAATATAAAACATTATTGCATTGAATTCAGTCTTGAATAATAATAGGTCATAGCTTGAATGGTGTCTAGAATAACATCAGTAATAAACTAACACGCCTGTCTTTAATAAGAATGGTAAGTTACTATCTCGAATAGCATCGACTAATACACTAAATCTTCTCTTTAACAACAAAAGTAACACACTAATTCCTATCTCGAATAGCATCGACTAATACACTAAATCTTCTCTTTAACAACAAAAGTAACACACCAATTCCTATCTCGAATAGCATCGACTAATACACTAAATCTTCTCTTTAACAACAAAGTAACACACTAATTCCTATCTCGAATAGCATCGACTAATACACTAAGTCTTCTCTTTAACAACAAAATTAACACACTAATTCCTATCTCGAATAAGATTGAGTAATACACTAAATCATCTCTTGAATAACAAATTTAATATGTTAAATCGTCTATTTAGTTTGGTTTGTTTTGAATTTAACGCAAAGCTACACGAGGGCTATCTGCGCTAGCCGTCCCTAATTTAGCAGTGAAAGACTAGAGGGAAGGCAGCTAGTCATAACCACCCACCGCTAACTCTTGGGCTACTCTTTTACCAACGAATAGTGGGATTGACCGTCACATTATAACGCCCCCACGGCTGAAAGGGAGAGCATGTTTGGTGTGACGGGGGATTCGAACCCGCGACCCTCATTACTTGGCCATGCCGGGCCTTCGTCTATTTAAGAACATAGAATTGTTACAGTTTGGTAAATGAAACAACAACACTGTGGTACATCTATATGAATGATAAAATAGCAGCATCATAGCTACCTGCGAATAAACGACGTATGATGCTAAAATCAAACAACCAATCAAATGATTTATGAGAAAAAGGAAATATAGGTGACAACCAATCAAATGATTTATGAGAAAAAGGAAATATAGGTGACAACCAATCAAATGATTTATGAGAAAAAGGAAATATAGGTGAAAACTTCTCTCACTTGTGTACATTCAACATAGTTGAATTATCTGCTGAACTAGCATAGACCGTAGGTTTATATGTACACACCCCCTTATGAGAGAGTTTACACTGCAGTTCTCAGTTGGTCATATTATGAGGTTTACTACCCACTGTAGCATCCTTTTCCTTGTAGTTAGCGTGTCAGGCTGCTGCTCGTGAGGTACTGGGTCGAGACGCCATGCATGGTATCTTCACCCGTGGGCGTTGTGTAGCAGTAAACGTCAATCTTGTTATTCGGCTAAAGGGTCAAAGCTTTTGTGGCTGCAGGGGTTGCTAGCTGGCTGCCTTCCGTTTGAACAGTAGTTTTAAATTAATGGTAAGTAACTTGAATTCTATAGGTTTCTGATCTAGTTGCTTAATCTAGTCATTCCTGTATTGACTTTAAAGTTCCAATTATTTCGAGTACAAAGGCAGTAAGAAAAACTTCGCAGTCATTCTGGATCTAAGCAAGAAAACTGGTTTTAAACAATGACGTATGTCACAAGAGTAAAGAATTTCCAACGATGTCTTACATATACACTCATCTTTATTATATACACAATTATTAATTAACTGATTTGTATACATATGGCCTTCACTAAATGAAAATGCACACAATTATATACGTACACCACGGCAACCGTACACACTTGTATAAGGACTTATATCACTACGCGCATGAAATTAGATAAATGTCACAAGATAACATCGGCATCTGCCAATCATCTCAGTCGTATAGACCATCAGTCCTTTTGACAGCGCGTGCATTTTATCCCCTCCAGTAGTTCGCTCAGCCTTACGATTGAGCTACGCCCATTTTTCTAACACTCTGAACACAGTCCATGTATGTATCTATTGTTGAGATCAAGTTGGGCCAGGCAGTACTATATCGTTAAGTGCTGAACGTAGCACTTAAAGACAGTGAAGGTGAATTTTTATGTTTGTAATTGTTAATAGATAAATAGTTTGCCTCTAGTGTTCATGAGTAATTAAATAAGATTGGTGAACGAAATGCCTGAATATTACCATGGGTGTTAAATCATAAAGTGGATAAAGCCAGCGGTGCTAAGGTAACGCAGTACACTCAGAAGAGATTGGTCTTTCTTTTGCCAACGGGTTGAATTTCACCACATTATGTTTTCTGGATATGTTCTGCTGGAGACAATAAGCTGATTCTTCATTTACTTATATGTTTTAGTGATTAAGTAGAGTAGGATGTTCGAATTTTAATATTATAGCAACCACCAGTGATTACGTTGACTAAGATGTAACCTTTTATGTTCATAGAAAACTTAAGTGATTGGTTAGACGAAGATGTTAGTTTTCAAGATGTACAAAGTCGATTAGTTTGACTAAGACGTTATTTCTTACATTGTATAAGGTTGATTAGTTAGAATATCATATTATTTTTTAGTTAAACAAAGTTAATTAGTTAGATTAGGATGTTATTTTCATATTGTACAAAGTTGATTAGTTAAACTATGATGTTATTTTCATGTTGTACAAAGTGTATTAGTTAGACTACGATGTTATTTTCATGTTGTACAAAGTTGATTAGTTAGACTAGGATGTTATTTTCATGTTGTACAAGGTTAATTAATTTAGCTAGGATGTCATTTTCATGTTGTAAAAAGTTGATTAGTTAGACTAGGATGTTATTTTCATGTTGTAAAAAGTTGATTAGCTAAACTAGGATGTTACTTTCACGTTGTACAAAGTTGATTAGTTAGAGTAGACTGTTATTTTCATATTGTACAAGGTTGATTAATTTAGCTAGGATGTCATTTTCATGTTGTAAAAAGTTGATTAGTTAGACTAGGATGTTATTTTCATGTTGTACAAAGTTGATTAGTCAGACTAGGATGTTATTTTCATGTTGTAAAAAGTTGATTAGTTAGGCTAGGAACTGTTATTTTCATGTTGCACAAGGTTGATTAATTAGCTAGGATGTTATTTTCATGTTGTAAAAAGTTGATTAATTTAGCTAGGATGTCATTTTCATGTTGTAAAAAGTTAATTAGTTTGAGTAGGATGTTATTTTCATGTTGTACAAAGTTGATTAGTTAAACTATGATGTTATTTTCATGTTGCACAAGGTTGATTAATTTAGCTAGGATGTTATTTTCATGTTGTAAAAAGTTGATTAGTTAGACTAGGATGTTATTTTCATGTTGTACAAAGTTGATTAGTTAAACTATGATGTTATTTTCATGTTGCACAAGGTTGATTAATTTAGCTAGGATGTTATTTTCATGTTGTAAAAAGTTGATTAATTTAGCTAGGATGTCATTTTCATGTTGTAAAAAGTTAATTAGTTTGAGTAGGATGTCGTTTTCATATTGTACATAGTTGATTAGTTAGACTACGATATTATTTTTAAGTTATACAAAGTTGCTTAGTTATGCTAGATTATTACTTCTTAAATTGTACAATTCCAAGTGTAAGTTTATTATTTTGTCTAGAATGCCAATTTTTAAGGTATACAGAGACATAATGTATTAAATTAAAAAATGTTTTTGGTTTTTCGATCTGGAAATGACAGACAGGTAACAAATGACAGACAGGCAACAAATAACAGATAATTAACAAATGACAAACAATTAACAATTGACAGACAGGTAAAAAATGATAGGCAGGTAACAAATGACAGACGAGTAACAAATGACAGACAGGTAATAAATGACAGACAGATGACAAATGACAAACAATTAATACATGACAGAAAGATGACAAATGACAAACAATTAACACATGATAGGCAGGTAACAAATGAAAGACAGATGACAATTAACACATGATAGGCAGGTAACAAATGAAAGACAGATGGCAAACAATTAACACATGATAGGCAGGTAACAAATGAAAGACAGATGGCAAACAATTAACACATGATAGGCAGGTAACAAATGAAAGACAGATGACAAACAATTAACACATGATAGGCAAGTAACAAATGAAAGACAGATGACAAACAATTAACACATGATAGGCAGGTAACAAATGAAAGACAGATGACAATTAAGACATGATAGGCAGGTAACAAATG
>NW_013668694.1:125468-140169 GCF_000517525.1 Limulus polyphemus
ATGATAGGCAGGTAACAAATGAAAGACAGATGGCAAACAATTAACACAATGATAGGCAGGTAACAAATGAAAGACAGATGGCAAACAATTAACACAATGATAGGCAGGTAACGAATGACAGAGAGGTAATAAATTGTTTTGGATTGTTAAAAACAAATTATGTAAAAAAAATGCAGTTGTTTTAAGTAGGATATTTTATTTTTAAATTAATATATGGTGCGGGTGTATTTTTTATATTTTAGATGTGGCAAGACATTGAGAGTGTTTTATTAGGAGATATGAGCAACTCTTGTTCTCGCAACGAAATGCAGTCCGTTCAGCCTGTTCTTCGGCAACTCCCTTCCTCAGATTTCAACACCAACACGCAAGCTGGGTTCACAACGGCTCTGCGTTACCAGTACCAGCAACAGCTAGAGCCGTCGCATACGGGTACATTCCAATACCCGACACCGCCACAGTTATCGGACTCTCGTCCGCCAGAGGACGGCCGTTTAGGAATAGATTTGGGATTATCATTAGAAGGAAACAAACAGCTTTACATCGAAGAATTTTCTGTTTTGAATCCAAATATGAAGAGCGATGTGTCCTCAACGGGCCCAATGTCTGGCGTGGAACAGTTACACTTGTACGGTCCTAGCACATGCGGTCAGAGATACGTACCAGTGGCTTCAGAGGTAAAAACAGAAAACCAGCATTACACAGATAACGCAAACACGGAATATCTTAACGGAAATTGGACGGTTTACAACTGTGCTATGCCTAATCACCAAGTCTCGCCCACAGCTGCTCCTGACAGTCGTGCCATTAGATATACTTATGAAGTTAACCCTTATGGAGGCTATCATCCGAATATAGCCAAAACACAAACCGGACTGTTACGCCCGCATCTTTCTTCGGGCATGACCCAGTCCTACGCTTCTTCTTATCCTACTCAGTCCAGAATGGTAACTCCACCAACTTCCCCTCATTTGGCCGAATTTCTGGTCAGTGGTCACGGGCCGGTGGGGAACACAACCTTGTATGCTGGTGGTAGCCTCCAACCACCAGCGCCCAAGTCTAGGCGCGGACGCCGATCAAGAGGACCCAAGAGTGTAACTGTTCACACCTGCTCTTACAACGGTTGTACGAAAACCTATTCGAAAAGTTCACACCTAAAAGCTCATCTCCGGACACACACCGGTGAAAAACCTTATCAATGTACGTGGAAAGGCTGTGCCTGGAAGTTTGCACGTTCCGATGAATTGACCAGGCACTACAGGAAGCACACTGGTGACAGACCATTTCAATGCCGTCTATGTGAACGTGCCTTTTCCAGGTCCGACCATTTGTCACTTCACATGAAAAGACACGCGGAAATTGTCTGATATGCAGTCTGGCTGTTCTTACGAGGTCACGTCGTGGACACTGGTTGACCATCGACAGAATTTGAAAAAAAACACCTAGGTAACAGTGAAGAAGTACTAGTCATGGACGGTTTATATGACATCTCCTTACATCCTAACCCTAAACGTTCCAGAAACGTCGTGAGCCTTGAGCAAGTAAAAGAAATCCGTTTAGTCAGAGATTAATTAGACACCAACTGCTCTGTGTCCAGCAAGACAACCCGGGTAGGTGTTTAAAAGGTTCAGGATATTACTTGATAAGGAATTGCGTGTAATAATACACAGAATGGTATGTAACTCATGCAGAAAGCTGCATGGATTACAAGGTGTATAAACCCAAATCTTCAATAGCTTTTTATTCTTTTTTTTTTTGAGTTTCAATCATATTCGTTTAGATAAACATTCTAAATTAAGAAAATCTGTGAACTTCACCTTTCTTGCGTAATTACTGATAAGAAAGGCTTATATATAATTATGTTTACCAGGAAGAAAGAATGTACATTGCGTGACTTGCGCCAGAATTATAGATAATTACGAAGTCATAAGAGGCTGATAGGAAGTTAGTAATATGTCGTTGTTGATGTTAGCGCAAAGCTATGCAATGGGTTATTTGCGCTCTGTACATCGAAGGAAATTGAACCTTCGGTTATAGCAATGTAAGTCCATAAACTTACAGCTGATCCTCAGGGACCAATCGTATGTCAATACGTTTGAGGATAAAAGCAGCAGACTTTATTAGACGTATTCTTAAGACTAAATCATTCATATAGAAATTGTGAAAGAAGAGATGTAAAACTAACTTTCTTCTTTTACTGTCGTTCAAGTCAGATATATTTAAACCGATATAAGAATAAGAAATATGAAAAAACAATAAACTATTTCTTTCTTTTTAGGGTTAAGTCGTTTCCGCAAGACCAATGAACAATTAGACATTATTGATTTCTATCTTCTTAGGTTTAAGCCACACTTTTCTATGTATAGTTTATCACAGCAAGACAGCTTTCATTAGTTAAACTTTGCTGTGTATAGTTTAACACAGTAATACAGCGTTCATTAGTGAAACGTTTCTATGTGTGGCTTACCACAGCAACACAACATTCGTTAGTGAGACTTTTCTATGTATAGTTTATCACAGCAAGACAGCTTTCATTAGTTAAACTTTGCTATGTATAGTTTAACACAGTAATACAGCGTTCATTAGTGAAACTTTTCTATATGTAGCTTACCACAGCAACACAACATTCGTTAATGTGACTTTTCTATGTATAGTTTACCACAGTTAGAGAACATTCATCTAATACAACGTTCATTAGTCAAACTTAGCTTTTCTATGTATAATTTACCACAGTAAGACAACATTCATTAGTCAAAATTTTTTCTATACGATTTACCACAGTAAGACAACATTCATTAGTCAAACTTTTTATGTATAGTTTACCACAGCAAGACAACATTCATTAGTCAATCCTTTCTATATAGTTCACTACAGTAATACAGCATTCTTTAGTCAGTCTTTTCTATATAGTTTACCACGGTAAGACTACATTCATTAGTCAAACTTTTTATGTATAGTTTACCACAGTAAAACAACATTCATTAGTCAATCCTTTCTATATAGTTCACCACAGTAATACAGCATTCATTAGTCAGTCTTTTCTATATGCTTTGCTATAGTAGACATATTAAAACTTATAGCGTGTGTTACTGGAAAAAAATCATCTTTCTGAAAGGGAGATGTAACGAATTATATAAAAAGATGTTCTGATGGTTCTCCTAAAAATTGTAATAAATCTAACTTCATGTGACTTTTGTTAAACCTCGTTAAATTAATACTTGTAAGCACACGTCACTCCCCTAGTAGCTTATGTACTAAACTTGCAATGTACGAGAAAAAACGTGTTTTTTTTTACTGAAATTTAAAGGAAAATTGAATGTTCAGAATGTAAGAGTATTCGGTAAAAAATGTTACTAATAGTTAGGATGATAGTCTTAAAGTCTGCTTGTTTGTCACTAAGCAACACAATAGATTATCTTCGCTGTGTAAAAATAGGGTTCGAAACCTGAATTTTGGCGTCAAACTTTCATTCTTATCGTTGAGTCACCAGAAGGGATGGGTGTTTTGTAGTTATTGAAAAACAGTTGTGATATCAAAATATTTTTAAGTTATTAAAGAAGTACATATGAAAACAATATTGTAGTGAGCTGTGTTTTTGTTCCATTTATACATTTGTATTGTTGTTTGCCAAAGGAAGCTTTGACGTCACGTGACGAGCATGGCCTAATACTAGATAGAGATGCCATCTTGAAGGTTTAAAAACAATTTGAGCAGTGAGTTTTAAACACTGAGACATTGATTTATTTGTGAGTCTGTTAGGGTGAGTGCCTGATTGGGGATTAGCAAGTTCAGTTTGTCAGTTAGTCTGTTATTGGTAGTCAGTTATTTCAGTTGTGTAAGTATTGAGTTAGTGCTTGCTGAGAAGTTTTGTTGTTTTTGTAACGCAAAGATATACAGTGGGCTGAGTTCTGTTCAATGCGGTTAATTGAACCCCGAATTTTAGCGTTGTAAGTCTGTAAACTTACCGTTGACTCACCGGGGGACTATGCACGAAATCCTAAAGATACGTGCTAATGACGTACGTATACGTACGAGAGAAGTTAGTTTGTAAGTTAAATTGTTGTATTAGCATGCACTGTGATCTTAGAACCAACTTGTGGAACTTATAGTTGAAAAAATAAAACGTATGTATTATCATTAAGTCAAATGTACTCTGCATTACGTTTTACTGAATAATCCACAAGAACCCACCAAACAATAGAAATCTTACAATTATATTTTAAAAGCGTGAACAACACACGATTTTAACAATGAATTGTTTACAATGGATAGCGATGCAAAACTTGAACAAAGAGAGATACTAACAAAGTAGACTTGAACAAGCTAAACGAAAGTGACCAAAATGTTTTTTATAAACTAGGCACGAAGAGGTTCATGGAATTAACCAATAAGTTGTTCACAAACCTATCCAGTTCTGACCATTAGAAAATCGCCATAGTGTCTTCTCTTGCATGATTGACACTATACAGAAATTTAACTTTTTCCCTCCGATTGTAAAAGTGGGATTGCCGAAGAAATTTGATAATTTATCAACTTAAATGTGATGTTCATTCGAAATACATAGTTTTTAAACACAGCTATGTTATAGTAAAAAGGAAGAATAAAGACTTACGGTTTGGAATGTAATTTAACTTCATATTTTGTATGGAAAAAAAACTTATTTCAAAAATTACTGAGATGAATTTTGAATATTTTAAGAGACATAATCTATACTTAAGCATTGCGTTTTTCTGAGGTCTTTTCGTTTACTTTATTGTGTTGTTAAAATAAACATGTAAAACGTATGACGAAACTGTGAAACTAGAGGCTCTCCTAATAATGTTATATATATATTCCTGTTGTGTAGCATTAATTCTGGTCCAGATATGCCATAGGAGTTAGTGTGCTCGGGCTGTAAATCCGTGGATTTCTGGTTCATAGCCAGTTGCTGCAAACACGTGATCCGTACTATGGGATCGTGAATGCGCTACAAGAGTGACGGTCAGTTCCCACTATTCGGGCTGACAAGAATAACACTAGATATAGCTGTGCGTACTGTTAGTTATCTACCTTCTCTTCCCTTTAGTCTTTCAGTCCACAATTGCCCCCCAGAATCTGGGTTTCGATACCCGTGGTGGGCAGAGCACAGATAGCCCATTGTGTAGCTTTGTGCTTAATTACAAACAAACAAAGAGTCCACAATTAGGGACGACCATGCGCAGATAGCCCTTTGTGTTGTTTTGTAGTAAAATTCTGAAACAAACAAATATTGGATGGTTGTCTCAAGGTGTCAATAAAATACGACACACGCAACAAGAATGTGAAATACACGTATTTATACATTACTCTTATAACCTTAAGTTGCACACGTTGATGTATGAATCTACCTATGACTTGAGCATAGTAATATAGGAGCTAATGACGTGTACACGTCTTACAGTAGTAAACTATACATAGAAAATTTAGTGTAATAGATTTCTTGTTTTGCATATATTAGCTAATAAATATAAACTATTTTTCTGGTTTATATTTATCAAATATATCTATATATCTATACTTCAATAAAAGATCCAGAATGTTTTGAATTTAAAAGTTCTGAATCTAAATTATACCAAAGTTCGAACTGAATTTTGAGAAACACGTAGAGGGTTGCCCAAATGTTAGTTTTCACAGAGAAGTTTACCAATTTCTTTTCATTTTTATTTGTTTCATGTGGCCCTCCAGTAGCTCAGTTTGTTTGTTTTTAACTTTGCGCAAACTACAGGAGGGCTATCTATCTGCGCTAGTCATCCCTAATTTTGAAATGATACACTAGAGGGAAGGCAGCTAGTCAACACTACCCACCGCCAACTATTGGGCTGCTCTTTATGGACGAATAGTGGGGTTGCCAGTCACTTACAACGTCCCCACATCTGAAATGATGAGCATATTCAGGGATGGGATTCGAACCTGTGACCCTCAAATTGCGAGTCGAGTGCCATAACTACTAGGCCATGCTAGGTTTTCGATACCCCTGGTGGACAAAGCACAGATAACTTATTGTATATCTTTGCACTTAACAACAACCAAACCAAACTACTTCATCTGTATGTGAACAGTAACTAACCATACTACACAGAGTGAAGAAAGGTCAACGTGTCGTGACATGTTATCCAGACAGATGAGGTTTAGGTAACTCTGGGCCGCTCTTTATCGTTAACGATATGTTCTTTTTAATGCTATCTAGATGTAGATGTAATCACCATGTCAATTCTAAGGTACATATGAAAAATGTCCTGCAATTTTCTAAAAGCTGGTGAACGTTTGATTTCAACTTACTGTAGTTCTTACCCTGCACATTTAATAAGCCCACTTGGGTGTGTTGATGTATAGTCTCATAACAATATCTATAAAGTCATTATCCAAGTATGAATATCCTTTCTTCCCGAATCTGTCAAACAACCTCGAGGAATTTGCATATGAAGCCAAAAAATGTCTTTATTAAAATCAAATTGAATTATTATGTACCTCTATCCGCTATTTTTATCGTCATGAAAGGCTATTTTCCAGTGATGTACCTCTAAGACTTGTACAACGCTTGTGTTATTAACATTCTACTTAGGAAATGCGTGTTTCATGTTAATTTTATGGAATTAACACACATCTGGTCTGTAAGGATAGACATGGTTGCTAAAGCATAGGATCATTACAAAAGCATAAGGGCGTTAATGCAGTTTTTTCCCCAAGGATTGCTTTGGCTCTATAATAGGTCTTTTAGTGATATTTTTCGTACACTTAGAAAGTTTGAGGACGACAATAAACGTGTGGGAGCTAATTATCTATTTATCTATAAAAAATCTAGCTCGCATTCTGTATACACACTTGTTATTGTCTCTTTCTGCACTTCAAAGGAAACAATGTTTATCAATGTTCAACATTGTTTCCCGTTATGTTGAATGACGACTATACGATATCAGTTATTATATATACATGTGTATTTTCATTTCCTCAACCATCTCTTGGAACAATTCTAAAGTCCATTCTGGTATGGTTGCTTTAAATCTTTTAAAAGATCTAACTGAAATCCGCTAACGTCCGGAAATGTGATTCAACAATTTTTATCGTGTTAGTAAAATCAATATACATTAAGTACTTATGGTAAAATTGTGGCGAGCGGATTCAATCGTTGTCGTGGTAACCTAACTCTAAGTAATAGTAACTTATACGACTAGATACTATTTATTAACTATAGGGGGCACTCATTAGAGCGCATACCTCAGCCATGCAACATTTATGATATTCAGCCCTCAACAAAATAACAAAAAATGTCAGTATGTCCGTCTTTATCAACGGAAACTGACAATTTTTCGCAAGATAATGAGAAATAATATTGTACATATGTCCACCAAGGTTTATCAAAATCCAATCATTTTTGACTGAGTTATAGAGCCAAAATAGTGTGAAAACTCGGTCCCAATGTTAACAGATAAAGATTTTTTTTATTTGTCACCTTGCTGTGACTTTGACCTTTGATTTTGACCGTTAAAAGTAAGAGTACCCAACTGATGAAAACGCATTATAAACTTTATAAATAAGAAAGCATACTTAATTAGCTATAACTATTACCGATATCAGGATGAATTTTTATTTTAGCTTTAAGAAGGTAGATTGCGTTGATCAGAAGTTAATATCAATGATGTAAAAAAACAATTTCGTAAATACATTATTAAAATATTTAAAATGAAACTTTTTTTACATTTTAAATAATTTTTTATTTGTAAATATATAACAGAAAATGTGACTTTAATATTGGATTATTTTACTAGGAGTCTTCAATGTGGCCGACAGAAACTTCAGTGATGCAAGATAAAGATGAAATCAACTATAATTCTCATCCACAAAAATGCAATGGAAACGTGTATATATGCTAAATAAATTTCGATTTGTATTTAGTGTGAAAATTGTTGATTTTCTTACTTTCATCTCTTTATAAAAGACGCGAATGAACAGTGATCAAAAATGAACAAGCACGTAAATCGCTTTAGTTTAGTTTATAAACTTTATCCTGAATGATAAACATTTTAAATGTTACAGAGCTACAAGATTGTTATCTAATTTATTATTATTAACAGTTTAAAAGCATCTAAGAAATCTAGAAATATCATTGTATGAGATGGATATGCTTAGTCGCACAATAGAAGTATATACATGACAAGGTAACCTATGATAGTAACACCATGACATCACTTGTACATCTAGCTTACTCTCACGATAGAAGTATATACATGACAAGATAAGCCATCATAGTAACACAATGATGTCAAGACTTTGCTAAAATATTAAACATAATGATTGTTTTTAAATATTAAACTACTTAAAAGAGCAGCTTTAATGTTTATGCACTCTTTTATATGTATTTAATATCTTAACATAATGTTATTACTGTTTAAGTCTATATTTTTACTGGACCCGTATTAGTCAACAGCTGATGTTTGTAAAATATTTCGTGACGTGTTTTTGCGTTTTTAAGCCTAACTTGATGAGGTAGTTGTGTTTTTAAACATAACTTGAAGTGGCCTTTGTGTTTTTAAGCCTAATTTGAAGTAGTCATTGTCTTTTTAAGCCTAAATTGAAATTGTTATCGTATTTTAAGCCTAACTTGAAGTGGTAGTTGTGTCTTAAAACTAATTTGAAGTTTTCCTTCTGTGTGTTTTAAGTGGTCGTTTTGTTTTTAAGGCTAATATGAATTAGTTATTGTGTTTTTAAGGCTACCATGAAGTAGTTGTTGTGTTTTTAAGGTTAACATGAAGTTGTAATTGTGTTTTAAACCTAACTTGAAATAGTTATTGTGTTTTTAAACATAAATTGAAATGACCATTGATTGTGTTTTTAAGCCTAGCGTAAAGTGATTATTGTGTTTTAAGCTTAACTTCAAGTGATTGTTGTGTTTTTAAATCTAACATGAAAAGGTCATTGTATTTCTTGAACAAATTGCTTGTTATGTCCAAAAAATAAGCCTATAAATCGAACTTAAACAGTTTAAAAATTAGATTAGTTATGTTTCCCAAAGGATTAAATTTCAAGAAACAACAAGATTTTGTGTATAATAATATTGTTTGTTTGTAAATATAAATTTGTATTAACTAATTGCCAGCTGGCAGAATTTGCAGAGATAACGTTAAGTTTATGAATATGTTTTGGTTTGTAAATAGTGTTAGATAATAAAATATATTTATCCAAAAGAGAAATTATGAAATCATTCTTCAAATCTTTGCTGTAACAGGAAAGCGATTTGAGATCTCAACCCCAAAACCTAATTTTCAAATAAATGGTACAAAGAAAGTGATGGTGTCTTAATGCTAAATAACCTTGTAGATTTAGCTTAGTTTGACAATACAAGAGTTAATTTATCAGAAAAAGCCATCATAATATCACCACAACATCACTTGTAGCACCATCTTAGTCTCACAATAGAAGTTTATACATGACAAGGTAACCTATGATAGTAACATCATGACATTACTTGAACATCTAGCTTACTCTCACAATAGAAGTATATACATGACAAGATAAGCCATCAAAGTAACACAATGACGTCAATTGTACATCTAGCTTAATATCACAATAGAAGTTTATACATGACAAGATAAGCCATCACAGTAACACAATGACGTCAATTGTACATCTAGCTTAATATCACAATAGAAGTTTATACATGACAAGATAAGCCATCACGGTAACACAATGACGTCAATTGTACATCTAGCTTTATAAACTTCTATTGTGATATTCATGACAAGATAAGCCATCATAGTAACACAATGACGTCAATTGTACATCTAGCTTAATATCACAATAGAAGTTTATACATGACAAGATAAGCCATCACAGTAACACAATGATGTCAATTGTACATCTAGCTTAGTTTCACAATAGAAGTATATACATGATAAGATAAGCCATCATAGTAACACCATAACGCCACAGTCCTGATCTTTATTTTCACTTTTATTCTTTTCTTGTAATTTATGGAGCTTTAGTGATTCATGCCTCTTACTTCATTGTTATTAATCGCATATTACTGCAATTATGATTCAAACCGCCGTGAAAACTAAATATAAAAAAGGAACGTGAAAGATATTTTATTCATAAAAATCTCAGTTTCTCAGAAACAGTGTTTTGACTGGAATTTATAACATAGGAATCTTACATTTTGACTTACATAATTTAAATATGTCTATCTTAAATACATTATGTGATATATAAAAAACACAGATGCTTTAGGGTTAAAATAACACAAGAGTAAAGTTAGATGGAATGTAAACTGATTTATCCTAACCAATAAAGGACCACTTAGTGGACCAATAAAGGACTGACCACTACATCCAAAATATCTTCTAACTAAAAACATACTAGTATTGTTACTAACTGGTGATTTTTTGCCTGTAAAAACACAAGATACAGAGTGGAAAAAAATTCAATAAATACGTCTTGTGGACTTCAGTGTGTTTTTTTTCAGTTTCTGTTGGTTAATTCCTAACATTTAAATGTGTTACATTTATAAATCAAACCTTATAGCTTCAGTAAATATATTAAAAATAAACTGAAAATTCGTTTTTATATATATGTATACATATTCTGTTATCACCTGGACATAACTTAATCAACTTTAATCACATTTATTTTCAACTTATAATAATTCAAGTAAGAAAACCATGGAAGAGTTTCGATGAAACAGTACTTTGCTAACTTGCGTACAGTTTACGTGTTCGGTTGCTACAGTGGTAAAAACGAGTCATGGGAGAAAACTAACAACTTCAAGTAAGAAAACCATGAAAGAGTTTCGATGAAACAGTACTTTACTAACTTGCGTACAGTTTACGTGTTCGGTTGTTACAGTGGTAAAAACGGGTCATGGGAGAAAACTAACAACTTCAAGTAAGAAAACCATGAAAGAGTTTCGATGAAACAGTACTTTACTAACTTGCGTACAGTTTACGTGTTCGGTTGTTACAGTGGTAAAAACGAGTCATGGGAGAAAACTAACAACTTCAAGTAAGAAAACCATGGAAGAGTTTCAATGAAACAGTACTTTGCTAACTTGCGTACAGTTTACGTGTTCGGTTGTTACAGTGGTAAAAACGGGTCATGGGAGAAAACTAACAACTTTTCAATCTTAGATTCAGTTGTAGTTTATAACTAATCATTCATGAAAGGAGCCAAAAGTAGGATAAGTGAAAAATAATATTTAAACTTTCGAAAAAAAAAAAAAACTACATTTCTTGCACTTGAAAATAATGTTTAATAATGTTTCAATACCACGCTATTTTAATTGACATAGTACCATTTCTGATGTACCATTTCTCAGCTTATGGCAATAGAAAGAAATTCCACGTTTTTTCACTAATAATGTACTTTAAAATTTCATTCCTTTAGACGGTGGATCAATTAACTGTGGAGTAGCTATTATAAAATTTTAGAAATGAACCCTACTCCATGATAACCAACATAAAGAAACAGCTTGTTATTTAGCATTAAACCATTCTGTTTCCGTATTATGCAGACATACAGTGATGGGTTTTACTAGAATATTTTCGTTAGTTCCAAGACACTTTTGTTTCCCAGCTAAATGCGGGCTTTCAATTCCTAGTTCCTTTCCACACAATCAACAGAACCGCGAAAAACATACACAAACGTTTAAAAACAGCAGTATGTTGCAGTCAGCATGAGGCTGGCAGTGATCGATGTGCCAACTAATAACTAGTATTGGTAATTTGAATCTCAACGGCATGGCATGCAACATGTGGTCTACATGGCCAAACCAGAGACTCCTAGAATTTGGGCATAACCGTCCCAAAATTTAAACTGCTGACATGAGAGAGCAAGCAACCAGCTACTAACTACATAGCGTGTTCAGCAGCATATCGCGGCTTGAGTCTTGGGCCTTCCGGTGACCACAAAACCGACGACCAAATGACAGAAAGTAAACAATCTGGCTCGAAACTAATAATGTTGTATAATCTTAATTGATTTGATTTTCAAACTTCCACCACGACTTCTTTTGGAAACTGCATAGTCACAATAAGGTCATGTGTATTAGCAAACCGGTCTCTAGAGATACAACGATCATCTATAGAATAAAAATATTACCAGCAAGAACAATACAGAGATTTTCAATTATAAGTAGTAATGCTATAGTTATTTGATATGATTACAAGTTGATAATAACAATTTCACTGGAAGAGCACCAGGACCGCAACTTCGCTCTTTTTGTCTGTCTGTTTTCTGTTGTTTCTTCTTCCAAACACTTTTCAATCGATCACCATTCCTTCATTTCTCGGTGGAAACTTGGTAAGGTTATACCTTGATCCAATACGCACAGAAAACTTGTCCGTTTTTTTTATTTGGGCTTTTTTATGGTATTTTATTGGGTAGAAGGTCAAACAACCCCAAAATATATAAATATCAAGATAAAAATTGGCACAAATATAAATTGGTAGCAGAGTTCACAAAAAAAAACAACACAATTTTGGGATTTTTGGCCAATTACTCAGCCATATTCTGACCAATTTACATGGGATTTGATACAAAGATACTTTTTTACAGGTTTCACACATTGACAAACAAAAATGATGAATTGGCCCATTTTTAGTAATTATAAAGGGGTCAAAATACCACAAAAAACACAATTTTAAGGTTTTTCAGCCAATTTACATGGGATTTGATACAAAGATACTTTTCTACAGGTTTCACACATTGACAAACAAAAATGATGATCTGGCCCATTTTTAGTAATTAATGAGGGGTCAAAATACCACAAAAAAAACACAATTTTAAGGTTTTTCAGCCAATTTACATGAGATTTGATAGATTCGCATGGATATAAATAGAAAAATGCGGGATATGCCCATTTGTGGTCCTTTTAGGGGTCAAAAGGTTAAATAAACCCATCATTTACTTACCTCGTTTCGACCAGTTTACATGGAATTTGTTACAAAGATAGTCTTTGCATGTCTCAAATACATATATAGACAATTTTGGGATTTTTGTATTTTGCTCAATTTTTCAACGAGGAAAGTACAATTTGGGGTTTCGTGAACTATTTATGTCTATATCAACCAACTTACATTGGATTTGGTACAAAGATATCTTTTTACAGATCACAAGCATTGACATAGACTTTTTCGAATTTTCCAGTGTCAGAATTGACCATGTTGGGATTGCGTGGCGGAGACATGTTGCATTGGCCCATAAATGTTGGTCTCTTTAATTAGTATAACTTATCTGACATACACAAAATGTCAGAAACGTTATTAAGCCCTCCACCCCTCACTGAGGGAGCGATAAGTCTACACGATTAAAACGCTAAAAATAGGATTTAGATATTCGTGGTGAGAAGAGCATAGAAAATTCTTTGTATAGTTTTGCGTTAACCATCCAACCAAACTAAGTGACTGAGATAATCCGTAATTAAATCCACTTTGCTTTGTGTATAGATTAAAGTTTGTCAACCGAAAGTTTTATACTGAAATTTCAAATCCACGAGCGCGAGCCTTATTTATTTTTACAGGAAGTTGAACATAACTACCGATAAATATTTTTAGTTGTACTATATCCAATTCGTGGGCATAATTAATTTACAGTAATGGATAGTTTAGTGATATTATATTATATTATAATTGTTACAAATATTGAAAAAGTGACTTTATTCTCCTGTTTTTTTGTTTTTTTTGTTATTGTTGTTTTTTGTTGTTTTTTTTCACTGTTGCTATTTAGGTTGGTTTTGGTATATTAACTTTTAAACCACAGCCTCAGGTTTTTTGGAATGTATTCCCGTAGAACGAAGTACAGAATATTGTCTGATTAGAACACTTGAATATCTCGATATCACTTAAATTTAATGGGAAGTCTAAATGTAATTAAAATAATCTTACAAAACTCCCCGTCTTGCTATTGGAGTATCAAGGCCTATAAGCTAAGAAGTTTGTGGGTATTGTAAATCACAGTCCCGATCTGTGGTGAAAGACTGATACCATCTTCCCTCTACCTGCGAAGCTGTTGGTTCTTATCACAAGCGACGCCACTTTTTATCAAATCAGCATATGTGTTTGCTTAGCGCCGGTAATAGTCTGAAAGCGACAACCACGTTTACTATCATCCTTATTCTCGCTTCTGGCGAGACGTTTTTCACAGCTGGTTAAGTTCAAATCTAAAAACATCCTTGGGGCTAGTTTCACTTCTTGTCCCTTATGCATCTTGTGAACTTCATGATACAATCTCTAAATAAACGTAGGCGTGTGTGTTTTATATACTGTTTTAATAACCATTATTATGTTCAGCAAATGATGAAAGCTCTGAAGTACAGGAACTGGTCTCGTGGTTTAAGTGTCGAGTCGCGGATCAGAATGTTCAAGATTCAAGGTGCAGTGTCGGTTATGGGAGTGTCGGTTATATAAGAGACGGTCAGTTTCTTACTGCTTACCGGCTGCCCTCGCTCTGGTTAACAGTGCTAGATTTGGGATGTTTATGTCTGATCCTTACAGGTTCCACACTTGGTCATTGGTTAACAGTGCTAGATTTGGGATGGTTATGTCTGAACCTTACAGGTTCCTCACTTGGTCATTAGTTAACAGTGCTAGATTTGGGATGGTTATGTCTGAACCTTACAGGTTCCTCACATGGTCATTAGTTAACAGTGCTAGATTTGGGATGGTTATGTCTGAACCTTACAGGTTCCTCACATGGT
>NW_013668694.1:141070-143407 GCF_000517525.1 Limulus polyphemus
GGGATGGTTATGTCTAAACCTTACAGGTTCCTCACTTGGCCATTAGTTAACAGTACTAGATTTGGGATGGTTATGTCTGAACCTTACAGGTTCTACACTTGGACATTGGTTAACAGTGCTAGATTTGGAATGGTTATGTCTGAACCTAACAAGTTCCTCACTTGGTCATTGGTTAACAGTGCTAGATTTCGTGTATATAAAGTATAACATCATCGTAGAAAGACAGCTTGAAACCTAATGAACATTTCTTTTTAATTTTTATGTTAGTGATATAAATACAGATAATAATTCAACTGTATTTCAACGTTCGAAAACGCAAAATTCTCTTCATCAGGGGAGTGAAAGATGTGAACAAGAACGAGAATATTAACGAGAACTGGAACCATGATATATGTATCACAAAGGCAGACAACCAATATTATACTTTAGAAAATATTAAGATTAGTTTATGAAGTCAGTTAACATAAATGCTTTAATAAAAAGTTTTATTGGTAGCCTGTCATGACTCCACAGTACATTGATGTTCGCATTCTTGTTCAATTTTTTTATTTCCAGTGCAAGAATCTTTTCTTCACGTTTGTTTGTTTGTTTGTTGAATTTCCTAATTTTGATGTGATAGACTAGAGGGAAGGCGGCTAGTGAACGCTACCCACCGTCAACTCTTGGCCTACTTCCTCTTTAACCAATGAAAAGTGGGATTGACCGTCACATTATAACGCCCCCACGGTTGAAAAGGCGAACGTGTTCGGTAAAAGGATTCAGACTCGGGATCCCGTAATTGGGAGTCAAGCGCTCTAGCTACCAGACCATGGCAGACCTTGCTTTTGGCAAATTTGGGATACAGTTGGATTTTTATCACTATGTATTTAACTAGTTTTAAAAATACAAAAATAAAAAAGTCATTATGAGTTCTCCTAGTCACGAAATGTTTTTAATATGGAAAGCTTGAAATCTAGTTACTGTAATGTTTTTATAATGGAAAGCCTCAAATCTAGTTACTGTAATGTTTTTAATATGGAAAGCCTCGAATCTAGTTACTGTAATGTTTTTAACATGGAAAGCCTCCAATCTAGTTACTGTAATGTTTTTAATATGGAAAGCCTCCAATCTAGTTACTGTAATGTTTTTAATATGGAAAGCCTCAAATCTAGTTACTGTAACCTCAGAAGACAGAAAGTTCGTGAATTGTAACGATACTATACATAAGTATATATGTATATATATACTACGTTATCAACAGTTTAAAACTCACGGTCATTAGTGGCACAGTCACACCACCCTACCTGACGGTCGCCAAATAGAGTGAGGAAAGGAAAGCCTAGAGGGCGTGATAGCTTGTCATTGTAACTTGTGGTCACGAAATTCTTCTTGTTGAACCACAAGGACGCGGCCTTTTAAACCAGAGTTGGCGACTCATGTGTAGGAAGGCAAAGAGTGAAGATAATTAAAACAATCTGATCCAATAGAAAATAAAACCTGTATCGTTAATCTTTTACTACATATTCTACAGTGACAGAAAATATGGGGGGAGAGCGAAGATTGAGGTGAAAGCTAGAACTGTAGCCATGCTGTGTATTAAGTAGCCCTCTGCTGGAAGCCTTGTAAACAATAATCTGCGCTACAGTGTCGGTGACAGTTGAGATATTGGCGTTTTATCTTACTGTTTCTCGACAGAATTAATTATAACTATCAAAAGTTTCAACAAGATTATGGTACGCCTCACATACTTCATTGTCCTTATATATATATATATATAAAGAAAAGTTTACTGCTGCAGCTGGCGAAAATCAAAATTTTTAATTTCAGTTGCTTTTCTCACTACCAGAATGTGTTTTGAGTCTATTTTTTGTACATTTTTACTAGGAGTTTTATCGGAAACAAATCAAGTTGCTGTGATTTACATACAAAACTTGTTTACTATATTAAGAAGCAGAATAAGAAAATAAATATGAAATACTCTTTGTGTAATAATCATAGATCTAAATGCACAATGTTATAAAATATGTAGTAAATAAACAACTGGTAGTGTATTGTTTCTCATCGGTAATAATTAGGAATTAAATAAACAACTGGTGGTGTATTGTTTCTAATCGGGAATAATTAGGAATTAAATAAACAACTGGTAGTGTATTGTTTCTAATCGGGAATAATTAGGAATTAAATAAACAACTGGTAGTGTACTGTTTCTAATCGGTAATAATTAGGAATTAAATAAACAGCTGGTAGTGTATTGTTTCTAATCGGTAATAATTAGGAATTAAATAAACAGCTGGTAGTGTATTGTTTCTAATCGGTAATAATTAGGAATTAAATAAACAACTGGTAGTGTATTGTTTC